>NW_015438358.1:5094-70620 GCF_001293395.1 Leptomonas pyrrhocoris
AACCCTAACCCCGCCCTTTCCTACACCACGGCAGCCCCAACACCAACGCCAACAGCACAAGACGGCAGGTTGCGCACGCCGCGCCACCATGTACATACGCTATGTTGCTCTTTACGTCTCTTACAGCCCCACACACTCAGCAGCAGAGAGCCCTCTATAGCACGCCCACCCCACAGCACACCCGTCCAGCCATACACAACACGCAGCCACTCACCGTCAGGCCACACACACGCACCAGACGGAGCAGTGTCAGCGTCCCCCGCACGGTGCAAAACTGCAGATTCCCCAGCTTGGGCCGCACTCACAGCACTCCCAGAGCGGCTACCCCTAAGCCGTGGGAATCGCCATCGTCACACGTCTCCAGAAAGGTAACCGCCCACAGATGGACCATTACCCCCCTGTACACGTTGCTCGCCTGCCGGTTGGCTCAGTAAAGTGTCCGGCTCTCATGCCGTGCAGAGGGCCGTGTTGTGTTCGGCGTGGCCAGGCCCTCGAGTCGACCACCACCACATCTGGCACAGACATCGCAGCAACTGTCGCAGCCCTCGCCGTGTCATGCCTCTCTTTCGCGCTGGTGCTCTTTTCACCTCCGCTATCGTGGTGGCGGCCGCCTGTCCCTCAAGAAACTCCCGGCAAGAGTCAGCTCCCTTTCGTACCCCTTCTTCGCCCCTGCTCGTCTCCATTGCCTGTTGCCGTGCGAGCGTTGAGGAAGCGGAGGGCTCATCACGTTAGAGCTGGCGTGGTGTGCCGACGGTTGAGCACGTGACGTTGCAACACTCCGCCGTTCAGCAGGAAGCCGCCGTTGCTGCTGCAGTTGCATCTTCTTGGTGGGCAGCTGCCGCACGTTCTTTGGCCCCTCGCCCCCGTGGAATGGTGCCGCGGCGGTAGAGAGCGTCGCGTCCGGCACCTGAAGAGCCCGCCACACACCACCACGGCCACGCCCTCTGCCTCTTCCACAGCGCCGGTGCAATCACCTCGACGAAGGGATTCTTGGGCGAGATGCGGTGGTTCATCAGCACCCTGCACATCCTCTTGAGGGAATAGTGCTGTGGCGGTTTGTGCTGCTTCGCGATGAGCAGCAGGAGGCGCAGACACGCAGGCAAGTCGTGGCGGGCGTCTAGAAGAACGTTCAAAACGTGCCCGAAACAGTTTGCAGGCATACAGAGGCCGCTGTCGCTGCTGTCGCGCTCCTGACGTGGACGGTGCGCGATCACGGGACACAGCCCCGGTAGCAAGCCTGTAGAAGCAGAACGCAGTTGTTTCTCCACCACTGGCGATGGTGCCGAGGCGTGCGTGGTCAGCGCCACTACCGGCTCCTTGTTGTTTCCAAACTGCTCTGACAGCACGCCGGCGATCCCCATGCTTCACGACAAAGATTGGCAGATAGAGGACACCTTGACGGTGCACCTGCTCTGCGGGAACCACTTGGCGTTCTCGGCTGTCAGGGACACCGTCGTGTCTGTTTTAATTTCTCTTGCTTTCGCCCCTTGTCATTACATTCCTCTCTCTCTTCCGTTTTTCAGTCGCATCTTCTTTCCTTTTACAGTTTCATTAACTTCGCTTTTCTGTTGTTTGATCTCGTCCCTCTTTTTCTGCTGCTTCCCTCCTTCTTTGATCACAAATGCCTGCCGTCAATTATCGTCACCTCCTTCTCTCTCCGTCAAGTACCTCACTTCCGATGTTTATTTCGTTTTTGTTTTGCGTGCGCTACGGGTGGAGGATAAAGGGGCAAGAAGAAACGCGCTTTACCCGCCGGTCGTGTGCCGTCTCACGTCGTTCACGCCGGCGGTCCTGCAGCATAACATTCGCTTCACTTCACTTTTTTTCTTGTATGGCTGTTAAGCCTCGAACCCCACAGTCAGCACTTCTCTGCGTTCCAACCCTACGGCGGCGGGCTGCCTCAAGAACGGCAGGTTTGAGCTCACAATGGACTTCCTGAGTACCACGTTCCTTGCACTGTCCCCAAAGTGCCGCGAGAAGGTATCCGCTGGATTAAGTAGCCTGTTGCTGTAAAAGAAGAGAACGGTAACTCCTTCTTCGTGCAAGAGCTCATTAGTTTGGGCGTAGAGTTTGTTCAGAGCAAAACCGCTGCCGATGCCTCCGAATCCGTTCAGGCGCTGTGGTCTGTCACCACTGCGACCCGCGTGCCCCGCGTTATGCCATCCCTCCGTAACTCCATCAGAATGCATCCAACCGCCTTCGGTTCGCTGTGCGTCGAATGGCTTACCGCAAAGTGCGTCGTTCCGCCCGACGCAGGCAGCTCTGTTCCGTCAACCGGCGCTCTGTCGGACACCCATCTGTGCTGCATCATCTCCGTAGTTCCATCGTTCCACGACAAGATCGCTCCGGACGTCCCACCAGCGGTTCTCCAGCAGCTGCCGACCCAGTGTCTCCAAGGCCTTTGTTGCATTTTCCAATACGAACGGCAGCGGGTCGTCCCAATGCCGTCGTCGGTCGATCTGTGCAAAGATGCCGCCGTATGCCGCCATCAGGTGGCACGTATCGGCGGGGTTGAGGCGTGTCGTGTGCATCATGTACATCAGCAGAGCGATGAGGCTAACAAACTGCCTATTTGTGTACTCGTTTTTTGGTAGGCCTAGTTTGAGTTTCGCCACCGCTTTGATCGAGTTCCGTACTCGCCGCCGGTTAGTGCTCCATTCGTATCCTTCGCCCAAAAAAGGTGGTGGGACCGCTCGCCTGCCGGAGCAGCTCCTCGTCAGGCACGGCTGTGATATCGCTTGTAGTGGGGGTTGTCCGCAGGTTCGCCGTCACAATTCTCGCAACAATACGGAGCACCGCCGAGCAGAAAGCTTCCTCTTTGCCTTCTTTTGCCGCTATCAGTATACTATCGATCATGGTATGAATCGGTACCGTTGTGTCGCTGTCCACGATTTTTGATGTGATGGCCTGGCCTACAGCTACGCTCCATCGCGCGCCCGTCAGCTGCGTGCAGCAGCGAAAGAATTGTTGCCGTGTCCGGAACACGAAATTGCTTCTCACGGACTCTGGCAACGGAATGGCGTCGTAGAACGCGTCAAAACCTACCTGTGGCATGTACCTCGCGGCCGCCAAATCTTGCCGAACGCTGAGTCGTGAGGGGCGAACAGTCTTTGGGACAGCTTCCTTACGGGTGGGCCCGTTCAAGGCCGGCTGCGTAATCCGTCTCCGTCTGCCTGTGTGTTCCGGTACCCAAAAAATACCGTGACCGAATGCGTATCCCGTACCAGCGACTGGTGAAAACCGATGGGGCACATCTCAAACTTTCCCTTCTCCACTGCTGACGTCAGGTCACCCGGTTCAAGTCGCGTCGATGTAATTGTACGAGACGTGTGAAAGAGTTTGAGCATTTGAGGTTCCAAGTATCGCAGAGCGCGAAGAAGATCGGTATGCGCAACTAGCCGAGCAGAAAGCATGTTCTTGATCGCATCGATGTCGGCCAGGGTGACGCTCTTGAGGTGGAGGGGCCACTGCGATGGGTTACCTCGTGCCAGGCCGGGCACCAGGCCCTGTAACCTCCGGACCTCATTGTGGAGCGCCGTGACGGACAATCCTATCTCGTGCCACATTGGTCGTTTGTGGCCAACGGCGTTGGGTCGTGGAGGAGGGTTGAGGCGCTGTCCTGCGCTGGAATGGCCTCCCGTGTAGGTTGCTGGGAATAGTTGAGGTATCGCCGCAGGGTTGTGAGTGACGTGTGTCCCGTCAACCTCATGATCTCCGCTTCCGGTGCCCCCGCCCGAGCGAGGTGGTGCACTGCTCCCTTCCGAATCGAGGCGAGCTCGAGGGCGGGATTCACCCTCTTCAGCGCCGCTCTGGCCTTCTTCTTGGCTGCTGCGGGAGGCCTGAAGAGCGACTGCTCGCTCGTCCGCTGCGCCATTTGGTGCGCCACGCACGAACCGTCCTGCCGACTCAGATGCGACGCTACTGGGTAGGGCCCGCGAAAGTGTGTTGCCTTGCCTCTCCTGTGCGTGAGGCCCACTGGGTACGACACCGCCGTGGGGGTCTGCAACGTCACGTCCGTTGGCCTCAGCCCTCCAATGACTCCCGGTCGTGCTGCGAAGCTCCACATCATTTGCAAGAACAGTCGGGCCTCCGGGTCGTCCTGTAGGTGCCGCGCGGCGTCGTCGATCTGTGTTTTGACCACGTGTGGCGGTGGGTTGGGGACTTCGCTGCTTATGATTTGATGCCACCGCCCGTACGCCGACGTCCACTCCGGGGACTCCTTCAGGCTGATCGGGTGCGGCTGGTCCGTGTAGAGCGGCGGGTGCATCAGCGCTCCGTGTGTCGTTGCGAACTTCGACACGATCGTGGACGCCTTCCACTTCCTCATCTTGGCCGCTCTGTGGATTAGCCTGGTCGCTGCGGCTGCCAGGTCGAGTGCGAGTAGGTCGTGCGGCGTGTTCACCAGGTCTTCGATCGCGAGCCGATGCTGCTTGCGCGTGTGAGGCGAGAGCTTCTCCCATGCCGCTTGCGAGACCTTTGCTGGCTTCTGGCTGTAAACATGCCAGTGACGCGAGCAGACGTACCCACGTGGACGGCTGCCCCGCCCGTTCAAACCCGGGCTTTCTTTGTTTTTGAGCCGCTCCCTGTCCGGAGCCTGAGGCTCCTCTCTTGCCGGGACTGCGGTTGGCATTTAGAGACCGTAGAGCGCCTCTTCTGGCTGGATGGTCAGCACGGACACCGTGACCGTTTCGGGTTCCGGTGCGCGGGGCGTGCTCGATGACGATCCGGCTCTGGAGCTTCTCCGCCGTCTTGCCTGTGTATTGGGGCGATCTCGTGTCGTAATGCCTAGGATGAACTTGGCGCCTCTCAGTTGCCTCGGTAGGCTGGCGTCATCCGACCTTAGCAAGATGTACGATTCATCCTGTGGACGTGCTGCTGCGTCTTCTTCAGCGACTTCCCCTCAGTAGGAGTAGAGTGGTGTGGGCAGCCGATTCAGAATTACTTGTGGATCATCGCTCTGGATTTGCATGCGCATCTTCCGCATACTAAGTGCGCCGACCGTGAAGGAGATGTGCACACCCGTTTGCCGTCTATGGAGCGCCACGACGGTCATAAAGCTGGTGAGACGTCTGCCGATCAGTGGTTCAAGGCAGTGTTCCGCCTCGTCCAAGATCTCTTTGGTGCGCTCATCCGGTACGTCCTCGTCTTCTGCGCTGCCCCGTCGATCCGCCACCAGATCCCCTAGGAGAATATCATCCTCGTTGGAGTCCGAGGCACCGCCCTTAAGTACGCGGTTATTTGCGGGTCCTTTTTTTCTTCATCGTGCCGCTGAAGAGTGTGCGTAGTTCGTGCAGGAAAGTCGTCTTGTCTGGCCTCTTTTGCAAATCTTCTTTGATATGTTCCTTTGGGTTCTTTGGCACCTGTGTGTGGCATAGATATTCGAAAATCATCGAAAATTATGTGTGGGGGGTATTATTTGGATACCTTGGAACTCCAAGACGTTAGCAACAATTTTCAATACGACGCATGTGCAAGAGAAGGAGAAGGGGTAAACAAAGAAGAGCATAACGGTACCGAGCTTCTTTCGTTTCAAGCAGATGTGTTCCCCCGAACACTCTATGTTCCCACTTATTAAAAACAAAATAAGATATAACTCGATAACAGAACGCCTTACTGTCCTCACAAGCAAACTCTGTTTCTGTGGGGTACTCCGAGGCGGAGCTAAACTTTTACGTAGAACCGATGATCCCCGATGTGATTACCGTGTCATCCTAATCTCTCTTCCAGACGCTGTGGCGAGGGGCTAACGGAGTGCGCCTCCTTCACTCCTACGACAAGCTGATACCAGAAGGTGCGCTATGTGCGCGAGTTTCGTTTTCGATACCGTTCCCATGAGCACATGCAGCTGGTTCTGTGTTGGCACGTTTTGTTGTGAGTGAAGTGCCCCTTTTGTCGAGAAGAGGGAAGGAGAGTTGAGGTGAGACACAGTTTGAATGTGAGAGAAGTACATCAGGGCTTTGTCACGTTGCGTAGTTCCTGGAATTCGTTGCGGCAACTACTGCGCGCGGCGGCATGAAAGGAAGATCATCGCGTTAGGAACGCAAAGCAGTGCAGCTGAGCGTCATTTTGAAGATCCGTTGACAGTTCGTGGAATGTCCGCGCGCACGTATTGTTTTTGTTTCACAAAGAGGACTTCTATTTGTGAATCAGCTACGAGTTCTGAATACTAGAGGGAAAAGAAGAACGTACTACTACTTCGAAATGGAGATCCCTGACAGGCTTTTGCTCATATTTGCAGCGAACGCGGCGCAGTTGATACAGGGGGGATGAGAAAAAAAAGGTAGGAAGCTAATACTTAAAGATGACGGACTCAAGCGGTTTTCCGCTGGCCTTTGTCGACACTACCTCCTCGCGATACGTGTCCAGGTCCTTGCGCTCCAGGGTGCGGTTGGCGCTCGGGTTCTTGAAGTCGAACTCGTTGGCAATAATCGCCGGAGGGCAGTTCATCAGATGGCACAGATGCGTCTGATAGGAGTTGTTCCGGTTCAATACATAGACGCGGTACGCCGAGAACGCCATGACGCACACTAGCAAAGCATCGCCGACCACCATATACTGGCGCGTCTCGTCAGCGATGCTTTCACGCCGGCTCAGGCGGTGGTACCAGTCTTTCTTGAGCGGGAGCTTTGCAGGCCACGGCCAGTTCCCGTAGGTGGGACTGCCAGACAAGCGAGCTACGGTGGAGCGGAACATAATCTTTGGCGTAACACACAATCTGTCTTTTGTGGTTGAACACGCGTTGTTCAAACGTGCGTATGAGAAAAAAGTTCTTAGTGCGATAGAGACAGAGAGCACAGAAGAGAACGAGAGCGAAGCCGGAAGAGAGTAGAAGACGGAAAAGGCAGGGTTGATGTGACACAGACGTTGCGCTATTCCTGGTCAAAAGCACCACATCAAAGTGATGGAAACATCAGGCGCACGGTGCAAATACACCTGTGCTTGCGCGGCAAACACAAGGCCGCACTCCGTAGGATGACTCACAGAATGAACACACCAAAAAAAAACCTGGATCAACGTGCCGTGCGCTCGTGTGCGCATCTGTGAGCATTTGAGAGAGCGTACTTGCGAGCTTGTGCTTGTATCTTCTCATCCGCTTTTTGGCCGCTCGGCTTGATGTACGGGGATTGCGTTTGCGCCCGCGTGTAACAGCTGCGGCAGTGTTAGCGCTATGGCACAAACAAATCATAGCGAGTAACAGAAAAATGGCTGCATCCAAGTTGAAGAACGACAAAGAGAACTGAAATGCGACTGCCGTCGGGAGAGACATATAGCACGGAGAGCCAAGGGCGTCTACGTTTCTTCATTTTTCCACGTGACGGTGCGTCATTCCTCTTTCATTTCTTTCCCTGCCCTCCTCTTTCAACGAAATGTAGCGCTTATATGCGGCGTCCGTTTCTTAGTTAACCTCCTCATCGTTTTAACCCATCCATACAAAAACAAAACGCAACATGTGGCAAGGGAAAAGAAGGTAAGGTACAGGTAGTACGATAAAAAGCCCAACGAGACCACGCACACACTCGCCTCCCTGCTTGCACATACAAAAGTCAGCCAAGCTACCAATAGAACTTTGAAAAGTTAGGCGGTTTTTTCGGCATTTGCTGGAGCTGCAGCAGCGGCAACGGTGTCTTCGTTGTTGGACGCCGCGATGGCAGACGTCGCAGCCGGCTCTCCCTCCCCCGGCTGCCCCGCTTCCGCCTGCGCCTCTTCTGCTTCCTCCGCCTCCTCGTCGTCGCCGCTAGAGAGCACCAACTCGCCCGTCTGAATGTGCTGCTCATACTGCTTCTTCTTCTCCTCGATCTGGTGAACCTTCTCGTCGATGGTGGCGAGCGACAGCGCCGGCTCCACCTCGATCATCTGGAAAAAACGGATCTTGTCCTCCGGGTGCTGCAGCAGGCGATCCTTGGCCTCGGCGGCCGGCTGTGGAGCATCATTGGCGTTTACCTTGACGGCAGACGCCTTTTCCTGCTGCTTCTGCTGCTGCCTCTGCTGCTTCTTGGCGGTCTTGCTCAGCGGCTTGTTGTCGGACCACTTACCTTCGTTCAGCACAACGAAGCCGGCGGGAGCCACCTGCGAGGGGTCGAAATGCGCCGCCGCCTCGCGCTTCTTACGCTCCTCTTCGTCCTGCAGCAACATCACCTTCTTCTGCTTCAGGTAATGGATCAGCGTCCCACACGCGCTAATCTCCATCACGTACGGGTTCTGCCGCTTCACCGCGCGTGCCTGCTTCTTGGCGATCTTGTGTGCGTTGATGCGCTCCTCGTACTCCCTGCGGCGCTGCTCGCGCTGCTCCGCCTGCTTGGCGAAGTATTTGTCGCGAGCCTCCCTGTACCATGTGTCGTACTCCGACATCGCCTTTTGGAACTTCACGCTCATGCTATCGATGGTCTGTGAAATGTCGTTGATCTTGGAGTTAATTTCCATGCGCTGCTTATAAATGTCCGAGCGGCCGGCGTTGCTGTGCTGCGCCTCCTTGTCCAGAGCTCGCTTCTTCTGCATTTCCTCGTCGTACTCCTTGTTGTGGATACCGATCTGCTCGCTAATGGCAAGATACTCCTGCTGGAGAACCGTTTCCTGGTCCGCCACCTCCTTCATCGCCTCCGTCAGCGGCTGCAGCTGCGAGAGTTGCCCCTTGGCTTGCTCCAGTTTGTTGAGGAGCACCTGATTTCTCTTCTCTCCCTGGAGACCGCCGCTGCTGCTCTCCATCTTGCGCATCACGTACTCCTTCGCGTCGTCGATCTCCTTAACGTTCTTGAAGCCGCCCACCTCGGCCTGGACGTTGCGCAGGCTCTCCGCGATCTCGCCACGCTTCTTGCGCAGCTTCGCAATCTCGGCGTCCTGCGCGGCGCGGCGCTCTCGCAACACGTGGCGCTTCGCGTCTATATCGCTCAGTCGCTGGCGGCACGCATTGCGCTCCTCATCGCGTGCCACGGTGGCGGGGTCCTTCTGCATGGAGCTCTGCAGCTCCTTCACCTCGGCGATCAGCGCGCGGCGCTGCGCCACGAGCTCTGACACTTTTGCCTTGTGCTCGGCCACGTTCGGCTTCTGCGGTGCGTCGGGCGAGTTGAGCCACGCAGCCTTGTTCGGCTGCTTGCGAGGAGCGGGAGTCTCTTCGTGTACGGACATCGTACTGTGAGGGAACGCTCTACAATGATAATAAATACTCTTAGCTGAATTCAGATTTTTATTACTGCTTGGTTGGGAAGCCAACGAATAGGAGTGAGAGATGGAAAAAGCGAAGGAAAGGGGTGTGCAAAGGAGTCCACGAGAACACTAAACCGTCGAGGAGGGAAACGAGGAGGAAGCAAGGCCGCAATGATTCGGTAGGCGCCAAGCCACGAAAGAGAGGGGAGAGAGAGAGAGAAGCCGCTGCAGATGATCGCAAAGCAACGCACTGAGCGATGAACCTTGCTGCTCCGGCTCTGCGTGTCTCACGACACACGTTCGTGTGAGAGGAACGCTGCGTAACGCCGTCTGTTTTCTTTTTTTTTCTGTGCTTTTAGTCTTATTTGTCGTGCATGAAATCCAACGTTTATTTATGTGCATGACGAGAGATGGAAAAGCAACTTAAAGGGGTCCGTAAAACAAGATAGAAAGGCATGAAAGAAGCTACCCGTTCGTCGACGTTCTCCTTTCAGACGAATATATATATAGACAGAAAGATAAATGTATATACAATGAACGGCACAGCAAAACTATCAAGTGTCTTCCTCGATCGTTAAACGCTGCAGATGTGGAAGGTAGCACTTGAACAAAAAAAAAAGAAGAAGAGAGCATCCTATACGACACGAGCCGCTAGCATTTGAAGCTTCGGATGCGACAAGGTAGTCTTTTGCACAGCAAGATGAAACAAAGACCCCACGCAATTTTGTGCACCAGCAGAGGGCTGTCTTGATCCGTCGCAGAACCAAAAAAAAAGACAAGTTCAGAAAGCTGAAAGAGAAGACGTAAAAGGATGCCCGAACCGTTTTTTAACTGGAGGAAAAAGGAAGCACGAGGTGGGGGGAAAAAAATGAGGAAAATGACGTACCGAAGGGGAAAAAAGGACCAGGAAGACACTCATAATCAGGAGGGCAAACCTGCATAAAAGTGAGAAACTTTAGCCTTCACACCGTACTCTCCACTTGCCACGTAACGAAGAGTGGCCTGTTTGAAAATAAAAGGCTGTGCAGCTGGAGAAGACGCCTGTGAAAAGAAAAGGACCAACTCGTTGTTCGACTGTACTGTGTTGGGTACTGTGTAGAGACAAGTGAGAGTAAGAGAGCAGGTAAAGAAAGGAAAAGCACGTTATGCTGTGCGAAAATGCCTCAGTTATTTCAGCGTGTATTATTTCGTTTTTTGAGTAGGCGAGTAGACGTAATATCCCTCTTATGAATTATTATCTACGTGGATACCACTTGAAGCAGGTCTTCTCCGCCCCAAGTTAGCCCCATCCGTTTTAGAGCTCAGGCACCAGACCTTTATCTTACTTTTTGTGCTCTTTTGGGGCAGGAGAAGAAACTGGAAAGCAGATCTTTATCGCATTGCTGGAACGCTTCATTTTCACAAGAAGAGGGAGTAACGGCACTGACTTAACGAAGATAGTAGAATGCAGCATGCAAGTGATACACTCATTACAGGAAAAAAAAAATGGTTAAGATCGATGAACTTCAAAGAGGAGAAAGCCGGTTATCTCAAAAGACGGCAGCGTTGCGGTGATAAAATTGATTGGAACTCATTTAAGATACGTTTTATTTTCTCCCTTTCATCCCGCCAATGTTGCCGTCATCCACGTCAAAGTGCACTGCGATACAAAAGACATATTGGGGTGGCTAGTGGTGATGGATGTAAGTAAATAAAAAAGATTTTGAAGTCATGACTTGCACTCAATCCTTGCAAGGATTCTTTCATGATGTTGTTTTTTGGATGCGGCAAGGGAAACGGTGTCGTGCGGGATTCGAGAAGCGTACGAAACGGACAACTGCATATTTTCACAGTGTATAGGTTGTGAACACCTTGGTCGAGCGTAGGTTATGGGACTAGCGCAGAAAGAGTATTCACAATTTGTTGTTGTTGGACTCAACAGCAGACACTGGAGCGTGAAAACGTCATGAGACTTGCAAAACCAAACAGAGAGGAAGAAAGAAAAAAAAAAGTGAGAATGGAGCGGGGTAAAAACACGAAAAGAGGTCAAAACGAAGAAGAAGAAAAAAGGATATTAAAAGAGGCATCCACGGGAGGGCGCGTGAATGCACGACATCGAAGCTGCAACACACATCTAGAGAACAAAATGTTCTCGCGTGCACCAGAGAGAGAAACTATTCTTTTTGTAACAATAATAGAAAACAATAGAAAATACTGTGGAGGCCTTGAGAGAGGATACCTGGTTCTGTCGAATAAAAAAAGAAAGACAAGAGAAAAAATAAAAACGAAGGTCATTAAAACGAAAGGAAAGCAAGACGTATTGAAGAGTGCACAGAAATTTCCAACAGCGACGGACATGTCTCTAGTGCACACACACTTTAGATAAATCAAGAATAAAAGGGAAAGGAAAAGGAAGACGAAGAACATAGATCGGAGCGATGAACCGCGAGAAACAATATAAAAAAAAAAACAGAATCGAAACGTGAAAATAGATGTCTTCTTCATCCTACGATCTGTATAGAAAAATAAAGCTGTCTCCTGTCACAACCGTCGTTTTGCGGCACAACAAGAACTCAACCCAGTTCCTGCTACACACTGTTGTCCATTACCCACAATTTTTTTTCTTCTTATGACGACAGTGCATACTGGCAATCGAACTCCGTACTCTCTCGCTCGCCCACGCCACCAAGGGCTTCTCCGCATGGACAAAAAGCGAAGAGGCACGGGAGAAGGTCACAACGCAGGACCGCTTAATCCCGACGAATGGATTGAGTCAGCTCCGAGATTTAAGATAAAAAAATAGAGTCAACGAAACAGAATCGGTTGCCGATAGGCAAGTGATCATTAGAGTAAAAAAGAAAGTAAACAAAAAACGAGATATAAAAATAATAAAACCGGTTCTTCAGGTACATAAATGTACGTCTGATGCCACCGCAGAAAAAGAAGGCATGTGCAAATAAATAGAGAACAGGGAAAGAGAGGAGAAACGTGGAAAGAACTAAATTTGAGCACAACGGAGAGAGGAAGAAAAGACAAGGGGGAAAGAGAGACAAAAAAAAGAAGTTCCCTGGGGAGATCGATTTAAAGTGTAGGAAAAAGTTTTCGACTGCTAATGGAAATAGTTAACAACGGAAACGAAACGCTGTTAGTCCAGACAAAGTGTTGGGGAATAAAAAGAGGAAGCGTACAGGCTAGAAAAGCAGAGCAAGTACCCCTTTTTGAAACAGAGGCAAACACATCGCTTTGCTACGGAGCCTTCTTTCGCCGTTCAGTTACGAATCTGCTGCACTCCTTCGGTGTTAAACGGCGAGAATTGTGGCTGCGTGATAAGCCGGAACACGTTGTCGTTGCCCTCGCTCACAAAGAAGCAGGGCGCGCCTTGGAGAGCGGTCATGTCTAACGGAAATGCCGCCATGGCAGGAGGCCGCGGGCCCGGTGCGGCGCACTCCGGCGCAAACGAGTACGGAGGCAACGGCGACGACATCATAAACGGCGGGCCCTGCGGCGGCGGCATCGGCGGCGGTGGCGGCGGCAGCAGTGGCGGTGCGGCGCCGAGCGTTGACATATGGAAGCTCGCCGCGGTCCGGCTTGGCGGCGCCTCGCTTCCCGTGACTGCCCACGACTCCTTCTTGCCCATCTCTGCCAGGGCTGTCTTGACGACGCGGTCCTTCGTGAGCGCCTTCGCCACGTGGCCATGTAGATTAGGGCAGGAGACACCCCGCGAGCATCGTCCGGTGAGGGCGAAGTCCCAGCAGAGGTTCGAGGAGGAGAAAAAGTTGTCGGTGGTGACGTTGGCCGCGTTGGCAGAGATCTTCCGCTGGGTGCCAGCATCACTTACCAGCCAGTGGCGGTACTCCACCTCGTATTCCATGCTGCCCGCTGTCACCTCGATGTCGTCTGTGCGAAACTCGAGATACTGCAGAGCAATCCGACGCCGCGCGAGCAGCGAGAGCACCTGCGCAAACTTCTCCGTCACGTTTGCCTTCATCGTACGGCAGAAGTAATGTCGCTGTGGGTTGACGTAGTACTTGCGGAGATTGTCCAGAATCTCGCGCTTGACGTGGATCTGATGACACGTCTTGGAGTCCTTCTCGCGGATCTTACCAAAGCATTTACCAAAACTGTGCATGAAGCAAATATCCAGCGAGGCGTTGTTACGGTCGCTCAGCCACCCAGCAGTCGGCTCAATATCGTCGAAGGAGATTTTGAAGGTGTCCGCAGCCACCGTGGACGGCAAGCGCTGCATTATCAGAAACTCGGAGGGAGCAGGAATAATTTGTATAATGGTTGGCGGGTCCGTCATGAGATCACGCGTGAAATAACTCTGCCCTAGCCCAGCGCTGCTTGCGGGCCCAGCAGACTTGGAAAACGCGTTCTCTTGCATGTTGTTACTGATGGTGGAAGTATAAAGCAGCCAGAACAAAAGGTATTGCCTTTCGTATGCGCTGCGATCCCGGACAAAGAGGAAACGCCTAGGGTGCACTCTCTCCCTTCCCGGCCGGAACGAGGAGTGCAAGTGAGGGAAAAAAGACGCTGAGTAAACCAACAACAAAAAAGAAGGAAAGAAAGAAAGCGAAAAGGAAAGCTGAGAAAAAGGTGAAGCCTTTGCTGGTCCTGGAAGAGTCAAAATGGGAAGCCAAACGTTTGACTCGCGTACTTTTGTGGTTTCTCGCTTATCTCTGTCGCAGCCGGAAGAGGAGAGGTAAACAAAGTGTTAATCGCAAGGAAACAAGAAAAACAACAGAGTACAAAGAGAAGAAGAGAGAAAGTTGCAAAAGACACACACACACACACACACACATATATATATATATATATGTTATCTTTGGTGGGACCAAATCAAAAAAAGGAGAAGTCAAGTAGATTCAGCGTGCAACTGTATCAGTAAAAACAAAGAAAGGGAAGATGTAATAGCTGATAGTGTGGAAGGAAAAAAAAGTTCACTGTGTAGATGAAAGTCAAATTTGCCTTGGGAAGCACTAAACTGTTACTACTGTAGAGAGAAAATGTTGCAGCATTTAGATGTGAGAAAGCAAAAAAGGTAAAGGAGTGGTAGGAGGGCACGTCGGGCGGGAAGAGGAGAGGTAGTGTTTGATAGGACGCATGCGTCATGGGAAAATGGGCGTGCACGTTGGCAACAACGGCAAAAAAAAGGTGGTTGGCGCAGGAGCATACGAAGATGAGCACAGTGTACTGACGATTTGAAAAGGCTGTTGTGAAAAGCCCTTTAACATAGCTGTGAGACAAAGCTCTCTCGTTCCTCTTCAGTCGCACTGCTTGCTACGTACGCGGCCACGAAGAGGTGCAATTTACGGATATCGACGAAAAACCTACGAACTCGCGTCCGCCGCGCACGCTGCACTTACAACATATGCGATGCAATCCATTTGCAACTCTCGTTTGTTTTTGGCTCTTCGAACCCTTCTCGCGACATAGCGAGGATCGAACTGAAAGAGAAATGATAACCAACAAAACAGACCCATGAGAAGGGCTTCAAAGCAAAATGCAAAAGACGAAAAAGCCGCTTTCTAAAACGTATAAGGAAAGAAGCTGGAAGGTGAAGGAAAAAAAAATTACGCAAAGGCCGAAATACTTTCCAAGGAGCTACTGAAACACCTAAGCTTTGTTCGAAAGACTTTAGAAGTTGTATGTATCTTTCCACGTGCTCCTTTTCAGTCCAATAGTACTCCTTCTCTTTCTTTTTTTTTTACCAGATACCTAAATACAATGACGCTAGTAGAGTGCGTCGCAATGCTGAAAGGGCGTTAGTTGGCCAACGAAGCGCTGTGTATGAAAAGAGATTCGCAAGATGAAAAAAAAAAGACACAATTGAGAAGAAAAAGGAGAAACAAAGACGATTAAATGTTATTGTTACTTTTCTCTTTGGTAGAATCACTGAAGAAAACATAAAAGAAACTAATACGCGGAACCCACTTCGATCGCTTTTCTCAGTTACGCGGATAACAATTATATAATAAACTTTAATCTCAGCTGTTGTAACTTCTTAGACACGTCGCAGAAGTACTTCCCAGAACAAAAAAGAGAAGAGGAAGGAGAACAGTGGAGAGATAAAAAGAAGAACTTCCTTCGATGTACAAGAGATACAGCCGACGGGAGATGTCTTTTTAAAGTGAATGACGGAGCGATGAAATGACGACGCAGAAAGAAAGAAAGAATTTCCCTGTTTTTGTCGGCCGTCTTCCTGCTCTTTTCGTATGGTGACTAACTCCCTTCAACCATCAGCGGATAGCAACACGATTGGATGTCAACAAAATCCTGCCTTTTTACGGCGCTCGCAACCAATAACTGAGAGGACGACAACATTAATAAAAAGGCGTCAAAGACAAGATAAAAAGGCATTCATGCGTCCGAAAATTAATAGAAAGGAGTTTTGGAAATAAACATCAAAAAGAAGTTCGTCCGAAATAGGAATGCGTGAATGAGGTGTCCCATTGCATTGTCTTCTTGACTTTTTCTTCACCCCGAGAGTACTTTTCAGGAGCATCAAAGCAGAGAACTTATGATTTGGTAGTTTCTGCTTCGAGAACTCGTCTGCAAGATCTTGTCACGAAATGACATGCCAGCATTTCGAAGTCTCACCATCATGAATAAAAACGTTTTGTTCTGCATTGCAGTGGGCCTAACGTGTTGGCCACTGGAAAAAAAGGATTTGCAAAGAAAAAAAAAACTCGGCGCGATGGGGCGACACACACCTACCGTGAATACTAAAGAAAAGTGAGGATAACGATGTCCGCGAAAAGGACTGTGATGGACAAAGGAAGAACAGTAGAAACAAAAGCAAGACCAAATCGGAGTCTAAATAACAACAATAATAATGTGTTTGCAAGAAAGGGAGAGAAGAGGAGCGCTACTGGCGAAACGAAAGAAAGGAATTGGAAAAAGACAAAAGAAAAGACAGTTAATTAATGTGTCGCATGATTACGCGTAAGCATATAAACACGTACTCAAAAGGAGCGTCACTTCGAGAGTATGCAATACAGGAAAACACACATACGAAACTTAAGATCGATCTGGAGAGCTGATATAGTTGTTCGGCGGTAAGTCTTTGGCGCCCTACTCACGCAAATACATCGTGTACTTGGAACGAGCGCAGTAAGCCAACAGAAGAATGGAAAGAGATATTGAGAGGTGGGAAAAAAGGTGGAAGCAGAGTAACTAAAGAAAAATATATATATGAACAACGCGAAACGGAAATAAAACTAGAAGACATTGCTGCTGTGTCTAATCGCTTCTGCTACCACTGCTGTCGGTGTTGTGGTTGCTACTGCTGATACCTTCGTTGCTGCAACTCACCCAACCGCCGTCGGCTTTGCCGTTGAGGGGAGCCTTCACGTTCTTTGCGGCGTTGAACTCCACCTCCGCCGCCGAGACACCCGGCACGGCCTCCTCAAGAGTGACGAACGCAGTGCGCTTGGACAGATGTGGCCTTTTCGGCTTCACGTCCACGGTCTGCGTGGAGGCTTCCAGTTGCTAGACGTGTAGCGGAACCAGACGGCCACCAGCCTCGCCGTCGGCCTGTATAACGGTGAAGATGGGTACCTTGGCAAAGCTTTGGATCTGGTCCCTCACGGCAGAATGGGGGAGTGGGCCCACACCGTCCTGGATCGTGTTTTCCGTCGAGGAGGCGCTTTGGGCGCTGCTCATCGGTAACGACCGCAGCACACAAAGAGGGACAGACGACGGGGACTGGGTGAGGTCGCTCACGTCGCGTAAGGCACGCGCCAGCACGGGGTCGCGCACCTGCGCCTTCCGCATGTCAGCATGGACGTAAGGGCAGTCCGTGCTGCAGTTGCACGATCCCGTCATGGCAAAGCTGGGGCATTGCAGGACGGTAGCGGTGCTGGCGTGGTCGATGTTCGTGTCGTCGCAGAATAGCCAGCGCCGGTACGCGGCCTCGTACTGCAGGAGTCCGGTGGAGGGAAGTACGTCGCTGACACGGTACTCGAGGTACTGCACTTTGAGCTCTTTGTGCACCCGCATGCAGAGCAGCTGTCGCAGCTCCGGACACAGCAGTGCCTTCACCGTGCGGGTAAAGAAGCGGCGCGTCGGGTTCGTATAGTGCTTGCGCAGTGCATTAAGGACGTTCGCCTTGATGTGGATCTGAAAGCACGTCGCCGGGTTCGAGTTGGCGCGGCCCACGCACTTGCTGAAGCTGTGCATGAAGCAGACCGTCAGTAGTGGCTTACCTTCGCGGTTCAACCAACCTTTCGTCGGCTCCACGCAATCCTCGGTGACGGCAAACACAGCCTCGTTCTTGTTTGGCATCTCCGGCGGCTGACTCCCGCACGGCACAATGACGATCGTGGTGGGCGGCTCCGTAGCGACGTCGCGCGTGATGTACGGGACAGAAGAGAAGGACATTGTCTCGTACGTTTTGTTTTTACTCTTGCAGACAATTATGCACTGTTTTGTGCAGGCCAGTTTTGGACGAAGCGCAGGAGGAGAGAAAAGCTATTCCAAAAGGAACACGTGCGGTGGTGTACAAGTGGAGAAAGGAAAAGATACACGCCGAGAAGAGGGTTTTAATGTAAAACTACGAGCGCACCAATTACTCCTGGTTGATAGAGAAGGTGGGCGATTTACAGCAATAAATACCTCAAGACGCAGAAGAGCAAAGTTGAACTCTGGAGGTTCTACATTGGAGTCCTGCGAAGACGAAAGTAATAAAACAAAAGGCCGATAGCTTGTAGAAACAGTAAGAGAAAACTATTCGGTATGGGAGGCAAGACAGTTGAGAAACTCAAAAGCAGCAATTAATGACTGCTTTATGCGCTTCGCTTTTCTTTTCTTTCAGACCTGCCAAGCAACGGTGGTGTGACGAGAAGAAAAAAAAAGGTCTAGTCTTGAGAGTTCGAGAGAGCACCTTGAGACTCCTGTATTACCTGTTAAGACTGTGGGTTCTTTTGCTTTGCTATTCATCAAGAAACAAACGAAGGTTCAGACAGGAGAGAAAGGGAGGGAAACAAAGAAAGACTGATGGAAAAAAAAAAGGCGCTAAGCCGGCGCGCATGTGGCGAGGAGCAACGAATGGTTGCCAACTTGAAGGAAGAACAGCACTTAATGGGGTCTGCTTGCACGTTATCTGTGATGCCTTCGCAAAAGAAAGAGAAGTGATGCGAAAGAAACCTTTTTCCCCGATTGGACTGCTTTGCATCCCAAGGCTTTCTTTTCTTTTGCACTCACCGGTGGGTTGACATGTCTTCACCGAAAGATTCGTGGTGGCTTGAACTCCGCCCTCCTTCACAGCCACCGAGACCTTGTGGAGTAAATCAAACCCCGGTTCGTCTCGACTCTCCCCTCTTTTTTTTGCTTTACGTCTTCGTCTCTTCTTCGTACACGGAACGCACACATTATTTCTAGCTTTTAGAACCCGATGAGCACAGCGCGGTTCTTCAGTTCAATGACAACAACACAACGGAAACGATCGCAAAGGAGTACGATGCACACAACATCCTCCCCACCTTGCCGGTCCAACCTCGTGCCTCCCGCACGCCCTTCTCATTCATGAGCGTCGACAGATTTTAAGACGAACAGAGAGGAAAGGAATAAACAACCCAGACGGCAGCTAAAGAGGGAATTGCCAACAGCGATGAACTCTAAACACACAACCACACACAAGCGCGCGCACTACCATCACAAACATAACGAATGATCATAATAAGACAACAATCACAAATGGGAAACAGCTTACTTCTGGAAATCCTTTAAGGGAAGCTTAATCCACGGCTCCGTGAAGTCGGCGCCTTCGCGCAAGACAAACACCTCGGATTGGGCGTTCGTTACCACGAGCATCTCCCCTGAGGGTGCCCAGGAGAGACGCCACACAGGCTCGGTGAAGGCAATGACGCTCCGCTCCCATTCCGTCGCCTGCGCGGGGCCGTCGCCGATCTCCGCGCACAGCTGCTCCCACGGTTTGCGGTAGATAACGACGGTCTTGTCCTGACCACACGACGCCAGCACGACAAAACGCGACGCCGGTGACGTCGGGCAGAAGGCGACGTCGCGCACCCAATCCGCATGCGCCTCCAGCACCTGGTGCAGCTCAAAGGAGAGCCCGCCCTCCGCCGCGCTCGGTGACACCCACAGACGCACGTGACTGTCGCATCCACCGGAGGCGACCACCATGTGGTCCGCCAGGGTTGACTTGAAGGGTGCGAACGCAACACACGTGGCGCCCATCGCGTGAGCAATTTGATTGCTATTGTTGCTGAGTTTGATGCTCGGCTGCCAGCACCCTCCGCGATAGGTGGTGATGGCCACGGCGCCGTCGCTGCTCGCGGTGGCCACGACGGGGCCGTACTCCTCTTGCGCCCACTGCACGGCGTTGACACTGCCTTGGTGGATGTCGATGACGTGCACCGGCACCCAATTCGACGAGCCCTGCGGAATCTCCTTCCAGATGATCGCCTTCTGGTCGTAGGAGGCGGAGGCGAGGAGGTTACCAAAGCGCGGGTGCGCCCAGCTCACCATCCACACCGGACCCTCGTGACCCGTCAGCGTGGCGACGCGGTGAAGCGGTGCGCCGGCGCGCGCGACGTGAATGCCGATCGTCCGATCAGAGCTGGCGGTGGCGAGCTGCAGGCCGTAGTAGTCGAACTGCGTGTCGTGAATGACGTCGGAGTGCTCCTGCACCACAGGACGCTGCTGCACGGCAGGGGCGGCAGGGATGCCTTGGTTTACGGGCTGCCGTTGGAACATGCCCGGTGCTCGCGGCATCTGGGGAAAGGACTGAGCACGCATTTCGGATGGAGTGAGGAGGGCCCGGAGGAGTACTTGTGCTCTACAATGACAAAGAAGATGACAGCACCAACAATGGTGGTAACAGGGCGGATTTCACCTCTGCCGCGAAGAGGAGTTGAAGACAAGACACAAAGAGGAGAAGGAAGACAAAGAGGGCAATTAAAGTAGAGACAGAAGAGGACGTACCGCTTTTAGCGCACCTCAAGCGTCACGTGCCACAAAAGATACGCCGTTGATAGATTTTTTCTTGATAGTTTTCTTCTATAAAGTCGCCACTTCGACGTGACCAATGTCTTTCTTGGGGGCTCCCTCACGCACCCAACTGTCGAACACAACAAAATACAATAAAAGGAGTATTTTTCTTTTTGTAATATGCATTGCGTCAACCCCACCAAAGCAACGTAGAAGGGAAACGGAGAAAGCCCGTTGATGAAAACTTAGTCGGACACGGCTTCGTTCCTTACGCAGCCAGACGCCGCAGCAAGAAATCTGGCAAGTGTTTGCTCTGGAATCGATGCGTGCTCACAAACTGTTGTCGGTACTGTGCTCTCCGCACTGGCTAAACTCCGCAAGTACGCCAATTCGTACAACGTGAGATGCGTGTGGGCCAATCGGGTCTCCTCGCGCTCCAGCATAGCGCGACTGAGACGCTGCGCCTTTTCTACGTAGGCAATGCACGCGCCCAGCTGCTCAAAGGGAAAGCCTACCCTTGCCTCTTTCGCGGGAGAGTGCGAGCGCGGGCGTTTCTCTGCGGCGCTTCTCGAGAACGTGTCCGGTCGACGACGTTCGACGATCGGCACGTACCAATCGCGATGCTTGAACGGCAGCGGGCAGTCTCGCAGCACCGCCGGGTGGCACAGCGCCATCTCGTTGTCTTCGCGAATTGTGGCACGTAAGTTGGGAACGGTGGACAGCAGACCGCCCGCGCCGTTGCGGCGCAGCAGCCAGTACGCGTGCAGCTCGTCCAGCACCTCGGCGCTTAACGTACCTTCGTCCAACTGCGATTTGGCGTAAGGCAGCAGTCGCTCCAGCGGCACCTCCGGATGGTAGTACGCGGCCAGCTCGAGCGCTGTGAATACATCCTCAAGTACCGACATGCTGAGGTGGGACTCTACCGGAACGTACGAGCCCACGCCGCCAGTTTTGCCGCGCAATACGGACACGCCACCGTCCTCACCGCGGAGAGAAAGCACCGGCCGCCGCGACAGCCATGCACGGTCGTAACGGTCTGCAATGTAGCGCACCCTCACCGTGTCCCTGCGGTCGAAGCTGGAGGTGTGGAGAGAATTTGGGCTAAGCTGAAAGGCGTCGACGTCGCCGAGCGAAGTCTCCCATTCCGCTCGCAAGCGTATCTGCGGCCGCACAATGGAAGACGCGGCGGTGGAGGTCGGCGGGTTGAGTGAGGACGTCAGCGAGGGTGACGAGGCCGTGGAGGAAGGGGAAGGCGAGAAGGGCGACCGTGGCAGCAGCGGTGAGGTAGGGAACTTCAAGACAGAGGCCGCCGCCGGCGAAAAGTTGTCGATGCTCACTTGATGGAGCACCAGCTCCTGACTGGGCAGCAGCTTAGGGTGGTTCATGCGAATTATTCAAAACGTGAATGCTTTGGAGGGGGGAGGAATTGGTTTTGTATTTGCCGCTATAGAACAACAACAAAATAAAGTGATAATACCTTTTATGCTTCGCAAACGGGAAAAGAGAAAATGAGAACAAGAAGAGGTGCAGCGACATCCGTAGCAGTAGTTGCAAAAAGAAGGAGTGATATGCGCGAGACACAACCAATGACGGTCATCAGTGTTCACAAAAACAGGCAGCAAACCCCCAAAATGTCCTCCACCGCACACGCGGACCAGAAAAAGGACGTCACCGGTTACGTTGGACAGGTGATACGTGCGCCATCACGACTCTCTTCTCTCACAACAATTAACGTTGGCCAGACGAGATTCATGACTGCTGCATTCACGCTGTTTCGTTTCATTTTTTGCAACTGAAAAAGGTCTGGCCCGAGGCGGCCCAGAGAAGGCAAGAAAAGGAAAGCACACCGAACCCAATGAAGCCCACTCGAGTTGATTTGCTCTGCATGTATTTTTCTTTCGTAGTCCAACTCCAACACAGACACACACACACAACTCAAGTCCCAAAACCCAAGGATTACTCCATGACACAGATCAGCGCACCACAATAAGACCGAAAAACATCAGGAAGAAGAAGAGCATCGCAAACACCTTCAGAATGAGACCGCGGTTGGAGCTAAGATTTGTCAAGTAACGCATGAGTTCGTTACTTCCCGCGTTGACGTGACGCACCGCATCGCCCACGTCAGTGTCAATGCGGAGCACCACCTCTTCCTGTTCTTGCACAAGCCGGGTGAAGTCGTTGAAGAGTTCGCCCACTTCCTGCACGGCAGCCTCGATCTCCATCACGGCGTCGGCGCGCTGCTGGTAATACTGGATGTTACCCGTGCCAGCCAGCAGCTGCTGCTGTTGCTGATGCTGCTCCTGATCTTGGAAAAGCGCGCTCTCAAATGTCTGTGGCCTGTCCGCTGTCGTGAACATATGGCGTCGATTTGCCTTGTCCTTTAGACTTTTGGACTGGTGCTGGAGAGTGGTGCGAAACTGCTGGCCTGTTCTGGCCAGACGGCTGCGCAGTGTCTCTACCACAGTGTCACTGTGCTTCTCTGCGGTGCGGAGATGACCCGTTGAGGTGGGAGCGGTGTTCTTCTGAGACGTCATCGCCCGCCTCTTCAGCTCCTCCAGCGTTCCAGCGTCATTGTGCAGGCGTTGCAGCGACGTCTTCACTATCTGCGTCAGCTCGCTCACTTCTGCTGTCTGGTCGTCAAACACACTCTGTTGGTTTGTCAGCTGCGTAAGTCGCATTATGTACTCTGATACGGTGGCGATGTTGGTGGAGAACTCCTTCGCGAAACGGTTGAATGTCTGCACGTCGGAGCTGCTGTGCAAACCCGGAGCGACGGCGGTCGTGGTCGCCGGCTGGGGTTGACGCTGCCGCATCCGCGAGAAGAGGTCGTACAGCTCATTAGAACGATCCCGTTCGACCACCATCGTTAACGTGCCTTTTCTAATTATGTATCCTTGGTGGCTCCTGAGTGCCAATCATTAGAGTGTGTGTATTTGAGACACAGGTAACCCGACTTACCGTAATTCCCAAAACCTATTCGTAAGAAACGAGAAGGAAAAAAAGAGAGCGGATGCATTCACGGAGGTGCAAAAGCGCTGAAGAAAGTGGCTTGCGGTGCCCAACACCTCTCACGGCGAGCTCCACAGAAGGACGGGCCCACGTTCTTTTCCCGCTGCTGCATGCGTGTTTGGTGAGATCTGAGAAGTGAACGATATCTCTTGCTCTATTATTGTTAAATTTTGAAGTCGAAAAGACCTTTTCAGAAAGAACAAGATGTGTCTAGGTCGGACCTTGGTCTGCAGCTATGAATGCATCGAGGCTCCCGTCTTTCGGTAGCGTCCACGCGTTGAGTCCATTTGTGTGGTCGTGTACTTCATATCTTCTGTAACCTTGCACTCAGCAACAACAAAATATTATTTACACCGCATTCGTTTTGCGCGAATGAACGCGGGGAAAAGAAAGTAAGAGAGATGGTACGACATACCAAATCTGCAGCTCCTGTTGTGGGCGAAAGAAGAAGTCCAAACAATCAAAGAAAAGGAAAGAACGCCAAAAAAGGTTTTTAAATTGCAAGACAGACTCACAGCATTACCAACGCCACCTGGGAAGAGTCGATCTGCGGATACGCCCAGTTATAGAAGTAGTACCGCAGATAACCGTCGCCTGGACCGAACTTCATTTCTTCAAAGAACGTGCGGCTGTCGAGGATATCCACGGCGTTGCACACATCAATGCCGCGGGAGTGCGCCGTAATGAGCAAGTCAAGAATCAGCTGCTGGAGAGGCATGCTCGTGGCGGCGTAGTAGTGGATGTACGCGACCTCTAGCGTACTGTACTTCTCGTTGCCGATCACGGTAGAGGGGATGCGAAAAAACGAGAAGAAGTCTGTCACTTTACCGTCATTCTCCACCACGTACGAGAACACCACATGCTCCCGCGGCAGCAGGTAGTGCTCGATCTCCGCCTTATCAAACTCCGGTCGTACGTCGAACTTTGCGAGGTAGTTCGAGAGGATCTTTTGGACTGCCGGGACGTCGTCCCGCGTCATCTCACGGAGGCCACTGCTACGCGGGGTGTCCGGCAGCTGGTAATACCGCTTCAGCATCGCCATCGGATTCTGGAACCGCTTGAAAGCTTGGGGGATGGAGGAGAAGCGCACATCCACCAGCTTCTCCTGATTAAAACTGCGGTGGAAGTACCGGCCTGACGTGTACGGCGTGGGCAGCGCGACGCCGGCGGTGTACACGGCCTGCCACACACCGGTGCGGTTCACACGCCGCGTGACCTCTTGAATGAGGATAGGGGCCAAGCGCTTCTCCCGCAGTTGCTTGTGGATGCAGAGAAAATTGATTTCACAGATGCGCCGCGGACCGTCATACTTCGCTGCTTCCTCTCCTTTGCCCTCTTCCCGTGCCTTCTCCTGGATCGCTTTTGGCGTCCCCATGTGCAACGTCATTGGAATACCAGCGATAAAGGCAAGCAGCATCTTGTCCTTCCGGCGGCGCACCGCCACGTGCCAGTCCCGGATGTAGCCCGGTGGGCGGAGGGCCCACTGCAGGAACTCCTTCGTGTAATTGAAGCGAAACATGCTGTCGTCGTCCTCGACGTAGTTGTCGCGCAGCAGCTCGTATATAGCTGTGATGTCCTCGTCGCTTTCCAGGTTCGGCGTCCACCACTCAAACGTGCTGGCAATCGGGTGCGGCTCCGTCGGGATATCATCCACCGTCTTCGGGGCATCCATCGGTCCCGCGAAGATTACACTTTGCATCTCGCCTTCCGTCTGAAGCACCGGCTGCGTGCTCCAAAACGCGTGCGCCGAATCACGCGCTGGATCGCGTGACATGTTGCTGCTGTTATGGTAAACACTTAGCTTCAACTGTCCTTATATATTCTTTTGATTTTGTGTTGTGTCGCCGCTTTACTTCACGGTGAAGTCACCGAGGGGTCCTTGTGCGATAGAGATACTGGTAAAAGAAAAAGAGAAAACAGCACCAGTGAAGAAATCCTCTTTTTCTTCTCGTCGCTTGCAATGCCTCGCCAGACACACCGTAGAAGAAGAAGCCGATCGCCGTAACGGGGTGGTCGGAGAGCACAGGAAATGGGAAGTCGCCAACACGTCCAAGATCGGGAAAGGGAGTAGTGCGAAAACCTCGATGGCCCACTGAGAAGAGAGAGAGAAGAAAGATCTGTGCCCGAAATTCAACGGAGGAGGAGGAGGAAAATCAAGTAGCTGAAAATAGTGACGGCTAGAGTGCTCATGAAAGATCAGAGACCATATATGAAGCAATGTCGCTGCAGTGCATATGTACTGCACCGTTACAACGTGGCTCGCAAAGGTGGCGTATCCATCTCAAGGTGAGAAGGCTGCACGTAGAAAAGAAGCACACTTCTCCCCAGCGCACAACACAAAGAGGTAATCGACCTGAGAGGCCCGCAGGGCGCCTTTCGTTTGTACTCGTCCGTGCTTCGTTCGTTTTGACGTAAGAAATCTATTTTTGTTTTTCCTTTTTTGAGGAAACCTGTGATGCCTATCGACTCCACTTTCGTCTGAAATTGTGTGTAGGAGCGCTGCGCAACAACACGCTCTTCGCGGCACATCTGTGTGAATAAAGAGAGGTGGGGAACAACTAAATCCCCGCCTCGCAGCACAGCCATCAAGTATCCTGAGAAAGCTCCAGTAGTGCGTCAAAACGGAAAAGTAGCTAGTCCGTCGGTGTGTCAGTTGACCAAATCTGGCATGTCCGGCATCTCCATCAAATCCTCAAACACGCGCGCACACAAAAGGCCGCCAAGCCAAAACTTGCAGAATCGGCGCCGCTTCGCCTCCGAGAAGGAGACCCACCACACCTCCCACCCCTCAGGAACACTGCGGAGCGTGTCGTGGCTTTCTTTCAGCACCACGACCGCCTTCGCAGAGGCCACGGCAGCCTTCAAACGCGACTGCAGGTCACCATCCTCCGCGTCAGCACGGATGGAACTGTTGAAGAGATCCGACTTGGACCCGTAAAAATCCTTGTTGATCTTCTGCAGCTCCCGAGTGAGAGCCAACTCGCTTTTCTCCGCGTCACCAGAGCTGAAGGTGCTGTGCGGGCTCCTTCGTGACCGCATTTCGGTGGCCTGGTACAGCGCGTCTGTATCCTTGTCCCGCACAGACACTGCTGCCTCTGTAGGCTTCATCACGGCCACGGCTGCGGCTGCGGCTGCGGGGGATGACCCCGCCGCCGCCACATCCTGCGCCGGTGTTGGAGTCGCTGTTGCGTGTGCGGCTGCTGCTTCGAACTCAATTGCAGTCTTTGGAAGCGGGGGGATGACGATACGCTGAAGGTACTTCTTGTCCCACTTCGGAATGTGCGGTGTCCCGAAGAGGCCGCGGCGAAATGTGAGTTGGGTGCGGCGATAACGCCAGATGTGTTGATGACGGAAGCGGACGAAGGAGGGATAACAGCTCCAGAAGGTCATCAAGACGAACAGCACACCAGCAGAGTACAAGTAGGTGTCATATATGTACGACGCCTTGTTTAAGATGGGGTCAGCAAAGAGCTGGAAGGGATTCTTGTTCTCTTGGAAAATGCGCTCCATGAGCTTTCGATCCTGCTCCTCTTCCTCCTTATCGTGCTTCGTACGCACCCCAATCGCGTCTGACCCGCCAACCATTATGTCTTCGGTTTGTTTTTCCCTCCTCGAAGTCTGCGTTGAAGAGCACAATGAAAGAAATGCAGCTGCAGCTGCAGAGCACGAGGAAAAGAGCTAATAAGCCACAGGCGAGGGGAGAGGAGAAACAAGATGTTCCAATCACCTGCTCAGGTAACACGACGCGACTGCCACGCCAATCAGAAATGAGAGTTCAGTTTCCAGCGCAAACGGGAATGATTTGGCGTGCAATCGGCAAACTCCACAGTGCCAGCAACAAGGCACAAAGCTAAAAATAGAAAGAGAACACGCGGAGAGTGAAAAAGAATACATATGCCGAGGAAAGAAGGCCTACTTACATTTGCGAATCAAGAATAGATTCTTTATTGACAGACTCGCCCCACGATGTCATCAGAAGCAGATCGGAGAGTGTGCCGCAGAAACCTTGCGAATGCTACTTTTCTTTTCAGCTTCCTGCACGCTGCGCAACTTTGTTGAACTTATGTTGTTTCAAGCAGACACTTTCGCATCATCACCATTCTGAGGTCACCGACGCTACAATCGCTCCGCGTGGCCTCCCAAGGCGCCAAGGAAGAAAGAAAGAACGGCTAAAAGAGAGGGAGCAAATTCCGAAACTGCCGTGACAGTTGCAGTCGCTTCTGTTGTCGTTGATGAGCGCGAGACTCTCAGAACTGCGGAGCAGGGTTCTCGGAGTCCATGATAAAGATGGGCTGCAAGACGTTGTACGCATTCATCTCCGCTATGCGACCGTTGGCAAGCATCTCTTCCAGAATAAAGTACGCTTTTTCGGAGTTGTACATGAGGTCCAGCTCACAGGCGCTCTCAAAGTAGGCGTCAAAGGCCTCCATGACAGCCTGGATAAACTCCATAATGCTCAGATCGTTTTCTTGGAATACATCGTAGCTTGCCACGGGGCTCTGCCGTGGTGTGTTATCCACACCTACAATAAAATACAATGAGGCGTATCGGCGGTAAATGAGTTTATAGTGGAGGTGGTCAACGAAGCTGCAGTCGCCCTCCCGCCGGTGCAGACATTTGCGCGCCGCCTCGCTCTCCAGCGCGACACGGACGTCGAGAGCGATGTGATGGCGAAAGTACGACAGCCGCGTCTCCCCCTGCTTGTTCACCAAAATGACAAATTCGATCGCCATCTCGCACCCGCGGGGGGACGTGGTGGAAGTCGCTCGCCGATATGAGTGGAAAGGGAAAGAGAGAGAGAGGAGAGAAGCGCGTGTAGGTCCTAGAGGAAATTCACGACGAATTGGGACTGCAGCGTCCAACACGCCCACGTCGCTCTCGGTAGAATGAACGAGTGGGATACGAATGAGAAACGGAGATGACAGAAGGAGAGAGAGTGGATTATTTTCATGAGCAAGGAAACGTATGTTCGTCTCCTTCCCTTTCAGACACAGACGGCAAAGGGCGAAAGAGAACGAATTAAAGAAGGGTGCAACTCCCTTCGATTAACACGTCGTTTACGTTGGGGTTTGCGTCGCTTCGCCACTGATTCCTTCTTGAGCCTCCCACGCATCACACCACTGCGGATCCGCGATGGCCAAACGTACAAGGGGTGCTATAAACGCGCGAAGCCTGCGAGCAAACGCACACGCATAAAACAAAAAACGTGCTTCCCCGCCATTTCTTTTTTCTCCGTCACCGCTACGACGCCGCCATGTAGAAGGAGAGGTGGACAGAACCGTTGGTTGTGCCTCTCCTATTTACCGTAGCATCTTCTGTTTGTATTTGCTCTTTGGGAGAACGTTATTGATGCATGCGGTAGTGCCAATGGAAACAATAACTAACAGAAGAAAAGAGAAAGAAGAGGAGGAGGGAGAAAGGAGAAAGGAGAAAAGGAGAAAAGGGAAACACGCACAATTTACCGCTGGGCCACAACGCAACGACCGCCGAAACCCGAAGAACTTCTAGAGACAGTTGGAGAGAAAGAATGAAAGGAAAAATGATCTCGTCAGCGGTTTGCAGCAGCACGGAGAACATGGACTTCAGCAGTGGATTAAAATCGTTCCAACGAGCGCGAGCGTGCCCAACTGAGTCAGACCCGCAGGTGTGTGCTTGCGTTTGCGTAAATTCTTTTTCTTGATGATTCTTTGTGTTCCATTTTCCGACGACAACAGCTGCGGAAGAAACAGCTTCATTGGTGTTCAGGAAGACCAGCTATGGCCTCAATCACTCCGCGGTAGGCCGCGCTCACGCTGGCGAACCACACGCAACCACCGCCACGCACACAACTCTGAATATACACAACACGGCCACGCTACCGGCGTGGCGCCAAAGATGAAAAACCAAACGACAGTTGAAGACGACGGTAGGACAGTTGAAAGAGGAAAAAAAGATTCTCACGCTATGTTTTGCCGAGTCCAGTTCTCCATGTACTCGTAGAACTCTCGAATAGGTGTTCGAACATCACTGCAGCTAGTGAATTTAGCCTTGCACAGCATATTACCAAAGGTGTCAAGGGCCGAGTCCCGTCGCATTCGCTCGTAGTTCTCTTCGTCGCTGCGTCCGGCCTGTGGTGCGAAGCGGGGAATGGATAGTCCGTTCGTCGCCGGCACGACGATCCCTGGGGCGGAGTCGTCCAAGAGGAGGGTATTACGGGGGTCAAAAGGAGGTCCAGGCAGCGAAGAGAGGTCCTTGTATCGGATCCCGTTCGCGTCCTGGGCGCAGAAGTCCCGGCAGTACCATCGACTTTCGGGAATGCTAGGTGTCAGCCACCGCAGCAGCGTCTTGGCGTATAACTCATCGCCGGCGGTCAATATGCAAAGGTCGTAGTACTCGGCGCAGCGCTGCAGGAAGCGGTCAACGCCAGGACGCTTAAAGGCGCAGTACTCTACCTCAGGTTCGTCGTCGAGACGAAACGAATAAAAGTCCTCACTTGAGGCACCGAAGAACTTGGGTCGCCCTAGATAGCAGTACACTAGCGTCTCGTCCATATCTAAAAGCAGAGTCTTTCTCTGGTTATTGCCAACGTACTCCTGAGGCTTGGTAAAGTACGGCGGCCGATTAACCTCGTTCATGTCTCAGGAAGGGAAAGAGACCTAAACAAGTGAGAGAGGAGGAATTCAAGATTACCGTACGAAGAAAAGCTAAAAAGGGCAAATGGACCGTGTCTGCGTGGGATTTTTGGAGCGGCTTGCTCGGCAACACAACACACACACACACACACACACAAGACACGGCAAACCTGAAGTACACCAAAGAAACAAAACAGAAAAGACACTCTTCGAACGCAAATAAAAGAGAGACAGAAAAAAAACACTGCAAAAACTGAAACTTAGAAAAGAAGGGAAAACCGAAACGCACTTCTTCCGTCTATTCAATCTAATAATATAAATCTTATAAGTGTGTGTGTGTGTGCGTGCGTTCTCGTGTACTCGTGTACGTTTGAGGGCAAAGAGATACGGCACAAAGGTCGGGTGGCTCCTTGTTCTACTTCAGCTCGTGATCTTTTAACTATCGTTGTCTTTTTTCTTTTTGGATGCTCTGTACTCTTAGTTCGGCCGCTGCGTTAGTGGTGGACAGACCTAAGCGTAACTCATTATTCCTCTCATAAAGAGGGATATATATAAATATATATAAGTTCTCGATTGTCACTCACTCTTTTGCAGCCAGTAGTGCCGAGAAGCCGTATCGTTCTATCGTAGCACTCAGCACCCTATTATGCTGGAGATGTGAGTTCTTTCCAACCCTGGTTTTGGTTTTGATAATTTCAGTTCTGTGTGACGATGTCAGCGCCCGGCAAGGAAACAAAGGAAGGAGAGCAAGGAAGGAAAGTGGAGGGAAGAGTAATAACTCGCTTTCCCTCAAAATTCGTCACAACCATTTGCTTTTGTCGTACATCCCTCTTCATTTTCTTTGTTCAACAATAGAAAGAAGGTCACACGCGCTGACGGCACGGGCAACCTTTGAGTGGCAGACGTTGTAAGTGGTGTGGCGCTAGTATATGTACGCTGATGGGCGTATAAGAAGTAAAGCTCCGAGCATGAGTGCTGTTGCATCGGTGATACTATTGAGGGAGACGCCAAAGGACCGGTATCTGCGTGACGGTGCTTTCTGTGAAGGATGTCTGGAAGCCGACGTATCGTGGAGTACAAATGCCTTTCTTTCCGTCAACGCAAACAGTGAAACAGAGAACGGTAGTTTGGCGCGTAGTTGATCATGAAACGAACCCAGTACAGTCTTCCTTAAAGAGGCATCAGGTAGAAAACAATAGCCGCAAAGACAGCCAGAAACAAAAAAAAAACTAGTAATAAAGAAGCGGCGGCCGTCGTTAACCACTTAAAGAACACAAATAGAAAACAAGAATAGTGCGTTTCTCCATCTACGTGCTCAGCGTACCAGCAGACAGCACATCTCAACAACTCAGCCAAGCCCACAGCTCGCTTTATCTCATCCATTTTGCGTTCCTCTCGCAAGAGGTGGAAGAGCGAAAGGAAGGAGATGCATGACGCTAAGAAGACGCGAGGGAAAGGCACGGAAGACATGCGGATCGGAGACTGCCCCTCAGTATCAACAGTCCACGAGTTTCTCCTTCAAGCGCCAAGACGCTTTCTACGCTTGCTCGATTTGGCGGAAACCGGCCTTCACAAACTCGTAGGTGCCAAAGAAGATACTACCGCCGAGGGAAATCCACAGCACCCGGGTGGAGGCCCCGCGGAAGAAGCGCTGCACATAGCCGAACCGGTCCCCTGGTCTCGCGGGCTCGCGCATTAAGTCGTCTAGCACAAACCGTATTTTGCCTCCGCCGGTGGGGCTGTGGTGGCGGAGAAGCATGATGCGCGTCTTAACCACGTCCAGCGGGGTGGTGAAAAAGGCAGCGCACCCGCCGCTGAAGGCTCCGCAGAGAGGCAGGGCGAGTGCCGCGTAGGGATGGTCCTTGTAGGCGTACACTTTGGATTTGAGCGTCTCGTAGAGGGACATCTGAATCACAGAAAAGGGCAGCTCGCGCATCAGCATGATGGGCATTCCGTGAAAGAGGTGGTACACACCAGAGAGGCGGATCGGCGGTGGGGGCGGCACCTGACCCACAGCAGCGGCGGCGGGAGGCGGCACGTTGTTGGTGATGTAGCGCAGCGCCGACATGATGTCGCCGTGGTGGCCCGCCTGCATCTGCTGCTTCACCATCTCCACCGGCACCCGAATGCAGCACGCAAAGGTCTCACCGCACATCGCCGCAGCGGCCTGGCAGGTGACGACTCGCGGCGTCAAACGAGATGGCCCCGTTGCGGCAGTATCCGCAGCGACAGTGGAGGACAAGGTCGAGCTCAGCAGGACGCGTTTCGCCGTGTCGTAGGCGAAGAAGAACGCCGCGCCGCCGGGCACCGAGCCAACGGCGACGGCGCTCAGGCCTTTGTACACGTGTTTAAACCCACCCGACGCAAGAAAGCCCTCCTTGGACTGAATGCGTGTCTTGACAGTGTCAATGGGGTACAGGCTCAGATCAACAAAAAGACCAGCGCACGCCCCGGCTATCAAAGACTCCATGACAGCGATCGATAGGAGGTGCAAAGTCCAATGAAGCGCGTTGGCGGCAAGAGAAAACACCGATGACTTATCAGGGCCAAATAATCCAAGCACTGCACGCTATGGTGACCAACGCCCTCGAAGGTGGTGGGAAAGGAAGAAACACGACGGCACGATCCGCTCCCAGTCTTGATCGAAAGAGCCTTCAAAGCATCGACACATTTTGAAGGAAATACATGCGCAGTGCCAACGATGGGTCAAGGTGCCAATGAAAGTGAAAATGAAAACGAAACGAGAGAAGAAGAACCGCAAAGAGAGCTGACTCGCCAAGTAGCGCATGACCGCGTATAGATGAACAAATGAAGCGCTTCATAGACATTTTGCCTGTTACACAACTAAGTCGTTTTAACCCAACCAGACCGCCGGGTTTGCATCGCGGCTACGGTTTAAAGGAAAAATGCACTTGCGCATCCTTTTCTATTGTTGGTTTTCTCTTCTTCCTTCGTTGTCGACAGCAAAAGAATACAATGAACCCAAAGTACATAAAACTGAACGAAGTGCCGTTGCCCCCTACGCCTTTCAACGCTCGCTTATCGGACAACCGTCCAGCACAAGTTGTCCGGATTCCTTCCAGCGACACCACCATCGTCCACCGCTGCAGTTCCGTTGCTGCACCCCGCGCATGCATCATCAGTGAATTTCTCCTACCATATTTTCCATCAACAAGCCGTGACGCACGAGGAGAAAAAAAAAAAAACAGACGGCAAACAATGGCAACTAGATCACAAGAGAAGTAGCAAAAGAGAAAATGAGAGAAGGGCCATGGCGCAGACACAGGCACAGCTGAAAGTGAGAAGGAAAAAGGTCCTCCGAAAGGAAACACTTGATGTATTCTCGTGCAACAGTAATTAGCTCAGCGAACCTTTCTGCTTTCTTCAGGTATTTCCTACGTGTTTGGGCAAACATGTGGTGTTCGTTCTCCCCTCCGTTTCGACGTTGCCGTGCCAGTTACGTATACGAAGGTCTGTAGCCGAGAATCGGAATCAATGCGGCCTAAAGTCGCTAGCCACGTGCTTCGCTACAACGGTGGAATGGATGCAATGCGGCCTTCGTATTGCCTGCTGAGGTGCGCGCTAGACCCGTTTGCGGCGGGCGACGACGCCCGTGAGTTCGTGGTAGAGCTCATTTCTCCGGACGCCGAGCGGGAGTCAACGTTTCCGTCTCGAGGGGCAGATAGGAGCCGAGCGGCGCTGCTGGAAGACATGCGGGAGAGCGGCCGCGGAAGGGGCCGCGAGGAAGAAGAAGACGCGAATGACGGTCCACTGTAGAAATGGTTGCCCACGGCGGCCCCGTGTCCGTCGGGGCCGCCGGACGTACTGGCGGGGGAGTTGTGGCCAACTGCGTAGAGCGGCGTCGTGCTCGTCGATGTCGATAAGACGGACACCTCCTTGATGCGGTGAATGATTTGGTTGCGCACGTCATCCGTGAAGGCGACCACGAAGTTCGGCTGGTTGTCCACCACCTTGCACTGCACGTCGGCCACGTCTACGTTCAGCTCCACGTTGACGGGATGGCCAGGGGCAGTGCTGACGGAGAAGGACATGTGCAGCCTGCCGTCTGCCTGCGGCCGCAGCTTCTCCGGCAGCCCGCTGAAGCTGCCGCTGCGATGAATCGACGCGGACGAGTCGGAGCGCGGCGTGGCGGCGTCGCGGTTGCTGTCCGCCTTCGACGTCGACGTGGGCGACATGTGTGGTGACCCGTCGTGGCTGCTTTCGTGACTGATGGCGGCGACAGCCGTGGTCGTGGTGGAGAGAGAGGCCGGGCGGTACAGCAGCGGCGGCGCGGGGATCCCCTGCGGGCTCGGCGGCACGGATGTCCCGCCCCGCGACGGCGACTCGCCACGCGAGAAGGTGCCACTTGGTGCCAGCAGCGGCGAGAAGGCGCGGTCGGTCCCGCCCAGGGCGGTGATGCCAGCGGCGAAGCGGGGGCTGAGGCTGTTGCGGCTGAAGGAGCCGCTGCGGGCGGGGGAAATGACGCGGCCGGGGCGCGTGGAGTCCTCCAACTCGTCTTCGGGGAGGTGCACCAAGTCAAGGTTGCCTTCTTCGTTGATACGCAGGTACTGCTGCAGCGGCGGGGCTCCGTCGAGGTCCAGCCCCAGCGGGAGCACAAAATTGCCACCCGACGCGCCCAGGGAAACCTGATTGTAGTAGAAGTTCTCGTGCACCATCGAGTGCTCGGGGGTGAAGACCGGGGAGGGAAACTCGCCAAGGCTGACGCTCACCGGGCCGCGGTGACTCAACGCGGGGGACAGGATGGACAGCGTGCGTGTCAGCGAAGGGCTCGTGTCGCCCGTACCAGAGCCCATCTCCAGCGGCCCCGGCTCCTGACTGACGCGCACACTCATGTCGAGTGGACACACGAGCGCCGCGCAGAGGTCGAGGGCAGTCGCCGCGGCGACACCTTCGAGCTCCTGCTGGCAGGCCACCTCCTCCTCCGCGGGGTTCAGCGTCGGCGAAAACGAAACGGACTTCTGCAGGGCGTCGCTCTCGTTCAGGCTCGCATCGTCGCGCTCCACCGCCGAGTCGCGCGGGCTGGAGAAGGTCGACGACTTGCCCGGCGAGCTGAAGCCCCGCAGACCAAAGAAGTTGTCCTGGTGCAAATTCAAGAAGGCGTTGGGTGGGATGACCACCACCGGCAGCCGCGTCCCCATAATCCACGGGTGCTTCAGCAGCTCCTCTGCCTCCGGTCTGTTGGCGACGTTGCGAGTGAAACACAAATCCATAAAGTTGAGAAACTCCGCCGAAAACTCGCCTCGCGCCTCCGGGGTGGGGAACACCATCGGCGAGTCGCCGGTGGTCGTGATGTAAAACATAAGCGGAATGTTGTCCTTCACGCCGGTGTGGTACCACGGCACGAGGCCAGTGCTCAGCTCGAAAAGCGCGCACGCCAGAGACCAGATGTCGGCCTTGTGATCCGCCTCGCCCTTGATGAACTCCGGTGCCATGTACACCGGCGTGCCGATGATGCAGCTGGCCGCCTTGTTCAGCTCCGTGACACGCTTACTGCATCCAAAATCGCACAGCTTGACCTCGCCGCGGTGACTGACGAGGATGTTGGCCGTTTTGATGTCACGGTGAAAGATGCCCTCGCCGTGAAGAAAGCGGATGGCGCGCAGGATGTTGCGTGTCATGATGCGCAGCACCGCCTCAGTCAACGGGCCGAATTTTTGTAAGAGGTGCAACGTCGAGTCGCCGGCGAGAAGCTCCATGACGATGCGGCACACCTGCTGTGACTTGCTGTGCTCAAAGAGAGCGTAGCTGACGATGTTGGGGTGGTGCAGCGACTTCAGCAGCGCAAACTCGCCCTCGATCTCGTTAAGGGCGGTGATGTCCTCGACGCCCGAGATGTCGATTTCTTTGATGGCGACGAGCTCCCCGCTCACCGTGTTCACGCCGGCGTACACCTTCGCAAAGCCACCCGCTCCAATGAGAAGACCTTTCTTAATCTCCATCGGGTGCTCCCGATCGCCGCGGATGATGGTCTCGCCACAAAGGCTAATGAAGGCGCGCAGGGTGTTCATCGCCACCGATAGCTTCGTCTGGGCTTGGGACAGCGTACAGACGACGGAGCCCATCGCGCACGAGGCGACGGCGCGGTGCACGCTGTGGCGCACGTTGGCCGTGCGAGAAACAAAAGCGGTACTCGCGTGTCGCGAGGAGCCCAACAGCGGGCTGCCTGTTAGGCCGGAGACGCCGGTGTTTACGCCGAAGGTCGACGCAGCCGTCAGCATGCCACTCACACTGTTCTCTGGTGGCCAAAAAGTCGTCCGGCCACCCTGGCCGCCAAAGATGCCGAAAACACTGCTCTGCGGCTGGTGCGATATCGAGGTGTTCAGCATCGGTCGCTCATTGTCGAGCCCGACACTGCTGCCCCGGCCATGACGGGGATGCATGAAGGTGCTACGGTACATGTAGGACATGCTGCCATCGCGCGGCCGCGACTGCGAGGCGCCGGGTAAAAAGCGGCTCGTGTTGAAGAGGCGAAACGACCTCCCCCACTCCTTCGGTGTGCTGCTGCGCGCTGGCGAAACGGACACGCTCGTGTTGCTCAGAGTGCGACTGTTCGAGCCACGCTTGTGACGGCGTTCGGTGATGCTGTCATCTGGTCCACCGCCAGCTCGGTGACCGTTGGCGCTGTTGATCTTCAGCGTGTGCGTACTGCACGAGCTCTCATCGGAATCGCGCTCGTTGTCCTGCAGCTTTCCTGTAGCCAGCGACCACTGCGGGCGGGTGAAGCGACCCGTGTGCACATTGGAGTCCGGGGGAGGGCCGGCCGTGGAGGTGCTGCTGCCCATGTAGTCGTCCGCGTCGTCTGCCCGACTTGCCGTGGAGCCGCTCGAGCGCCGCGACTCCGAGCTCGTGGGTTTTTCATCATCGCTCTGCATGTTGGACAAAAGAAAGAAAGAGGGCAGATACCAAAGGCAGAGATGAGTATTTCTTTCCAGAAAACGCGGGCACAAGAAAAAAGAGTAGCTGAAGAAGCTGTCGAACGGACTGAGAGAGAGGAGAGGTTGCTTACGTAGCAAAAGTGCAGATGTGTTCAGCGTGTACGTTAGTGGCGAATACCCTGTTCAACGAATACCACGCGCCGCCACACTTCTTGTTGTGCACACGCAGCCCGTACGCGAGGGACCGCGGAAGAAGCAAAGAGGAAGAAAGAAAAATCTACAAGTTTTACAGAATTCCGCCGGAGACAACGGTTGGTTCGCTGATGCGCTCTGAACTCAAAAAAAAAGAGAGAAGGAGGAGGAGTTGCAAACGAAGAACGAGGTAGAACGGTGCCAACTCAACGGGCAACGAAAAGCAGAACATCACGGTGAGGAAGTAGCGACGACAGAAAGTGCGTCGGCGTCACGATGAGAGTTATTTCCGATAATTACTACTTCGATTGACGCATTTCGCGCACAAAGAAGACCCGCAGCGTATGCGCACAACATAAAACACATCGTAACGGTGAGCAAAAATAATTACTCCATACCTTTTTCCCTCAAAAAATTCGAATTCTCCTTTATCGCTGGTCGCAGCATAGATGTTTACAATAACTGAAGATAGGGGGAAAAGCGAATGCGCATGAGCTTTTCGTTGCAGTCGCAGCAGCAAAAAGATGTCATCATCAACTGAACGCCTTCTTCGCAGGAAACAGTAAGCTCTCCAAATCTAAAACACTGAAAGCAAACGCCAGAGGCGGGTGATAAAGTTTCCATCACTTTCACGCAAAGCCATCTTCGGGACGCAAGAACGGAAGCTGCTTGTAGAGGGGCTCTAGCTCCTCCTCCGTCAAGGTGTGGTCCAGCCCACAGAGCTGCAGCAGCTCCTTCTCTGACCCCGCGGTGAGCGCTAAAGAGGCCAGCATCCCACATGTAAGGTCACGCAGAGGCTCAATAAGAAGAAAGTCGGCCAACATCGCCACCTCCAAAATGCGGTCCATCGACGACGGCCCCCTCTTCGCTAACGTGCGGCACAGCGCAATGGACGACTTGCTCTCGTGCGCCTTCCCCATGAGGCACTGCTCCAGAAGATAATTCATCTCCCAGTCGTACACAAGCTCCTCCAGCGGCGCACGCAGCGGCTTACTCAACAGCGTGGGTACACGCGTCTGGATCAGGTCGAGGTAGGCGAAGATGCACTCGCAACCTTCGCGGGTGGCTTGCGGCAGCACCACCGGCGGGATCGGGCCCTGCACGGGGTCAGCCTTGCGCTTCAAATCCACATCGACGGAATCCAAGAGGGAGTCCAGAAGACGACACAGCCGAGCGCCGCGGTTGTGAAGGGCGAAGTCGTGGCGCACCACCTTCTTGTCCGGTCCGGTGCTCTGCGCCACTACCCGAATGTACTCCCCAGGCGGAAGTCGATCCTTCTCTCCGCCGCTGAGGTACATAAAGAGCGGCGCCTTCCCTGAAAGGTCACGCGTCGTTGCGGAGGGCATTGGAGCTAAAGAAGAGAGAGAAAAAAAGTGTGCGAGGGAGAATTGATAGAGCGATCAACGCAAGGAGTCTAACCAACGCAAATTAGATGACAACGAAAAGGAAAACAGAAAAGGAGAGCTGCGCCGCTCCGTCACAGAAAGCAGCGAAGAAATATTTTACGTGTAGCTGGTGACAGATCGTCCGACAGAAAGAGAAGGCGACGAAGGAAAATGTGCGGCACGGATAAAACAGCGCCTACCCCATTTTATTAGTCCTGTTGTCAAGATAGGCAAGCGAGCGTGGTGCGAGTACAACCGCTATCGAGTGGGTGCTTTGACACAAGGCCGACTGAGAACACAAACCAAAAAAAACAAAGAGAAAAATAGAAAAGGAAGAAGACAAAAACCAAGACGACTCATTGTACATAAATCGTAAAAGGGAGGGCATAAAACAGGCGTAGATAATGATTGAAGAGACGTGGTTGAGCTGAACAATGGTTTTTGCTTCTTTCTGCAATACGATCACAGAGTAGTTGTTCCTTCGCGGGCAAAGCTGAAGAAACGCGTCCGAAGTCTTTTACTTCCCATCAACTCCAGTACGACTACGGCGCAAAATGCATCTGAACGGTGTCACCACCATCCCGCTGGCGTTTCCTTTGCGGATTCAAAATTCGTTTTCTTCCTCTACTGTTTGTTCGCTCCATTATGTTAAATAGTGAAAAGGGAGAAGGAGATCACCGACGGAGAAAACCGCTATTCCAATCAAAGAGGAAAGAGAGCCTCAAGAGGAGGAAGAAAACCTGTGTAGCAACAATGGAAGAAGAAAATCCCGTAAGAGGAGTGATGGCGCAGCCGCACACCGCAAAATCACGCAATCTGCTGCAAAGCGCTGCAACGCATCCCGAAGAGCAAAGGAGTTCTTTGCACACCTGTATTGAATACGAGAGAACACTGAAAGCAGCGATGTTCTCTAAGGTTGGCAGAGGATAACGGAAATTGTCCGCCTTCTCTTCTCCGCAAGAGCGATAATCCTCCCAATCCAACTTTACACAGTGACAGGCGCGAGAGTGTAAATCAAACACAGCAAAACAACAACTTCAACAGAACAAAAAAATATGTATGAGCTCTATCGCAAACAGAAGGCAAAAAAAAGGGTTTGTAAGGCCACGTGCCCACTGCGCGTACAGTCAAACGTCTCACTGTGCAACGCGCTCATACATATACTGCTGCTACGCCTGTCACTTCTTCGGCGCCTTGGAGAGCGCTTGCAAGAGCGACGCCGCGGCCCGGCGAGTGGAGTCGGTCGACGCACGCTCCGATAGCGTCGTCGCCAGCGCAACGCCGTTGTGCTGCACAAAGTACGAGGCCGCGGCCGAAATAACGCTAATGTTCTTTACCGTCAAGGCGGCCTCTTTCGCGGATTCCTCCGAGCCGTGCTCGATGATGTGCAGCAGCGCGGGACCAAAGGCGATCTTCTTGTCCGTAGCGGCGTCGAAGCAAATACGCACATTATCGTCATTGCTGACAGTGCAATTACGGATGGTGAGGAGGGCGTTGAGAACCGCATAGGTGTGCGAGGACACCTCTGCCTTGCCACCACGGGCGTTGCCTTTTCCTTGAGGGTACTCGGCGCTCGCCTTTTCCGAGACGAGTTGGATGAGGGCGTAGAGGCCGCCGTGGGTGCGAAGGGCGTCACGGTTGTCGTTGTTGTTTACGGTGAGGGACGAAAGTGCGCCGGCCACCTGCTCCAGCACCACCGAGGGCTGCTGAGGAGAGAGCAGAAGCATGCACATCAAGTCCAGCCCACCCTGCGCCCGCGGCTTCTCCTTGTCGTCACGCGACAGGTACCACAGCGCGGAGGCAATCGACTCCTTTAGCTGCAGCGATGGCTCCTGGAAGCGACTGCTCTTGTGGGCTGCGGTGTTGGACTGGAAGACGGTCAGCGAGGAGTAGCAGTCGAGCACCACCGCCGCAAAGCTTCGAATGGCACCTGCGTCGATCAGCGCGGGCCGGTTCTCGCTGACGGTGCTGCAGTTGCGCAGCACACCCACCAGCTTCTCTTTCACGTTCATCGGCACCGACAGCGCGGGGGTAGCGAAGGGCAACTTCTCCAGTGCGGCGGTGCTGTACGCGGTCTGGAAGGCCGCGAGGTTAAACTTGCTCGAGACCACCGGCATGCGGAGCGGCGCAAAGAGACTCGCGTCCCTGCCCGTCGCATCGCCCGCCCCCGCAATGCTGGGCGATGACATTTCTAAAATTCTCGTGAAGGCCTCAATGCCGCCGGCGTAGCGCACCGTGTGCTTGATCTCCGGTGAGATGGTCAAAATCCACAACGTGGAAGCCAACTTGTCAACGGTCGACGGTGAGAGAGGGGCGGGCTTGCTGCTGCCGCTCGCATCCTTCCTGCCGGGGCCCAGACAAGCCTCCTTCACCTTTGTGACAAGGAGCTCCACGCCGCCGCACTCTCGGATGACCGGCTTGTTTTGGTCGTTGATCGCGCAATTGCGGAGCGTGCCGGCAACGTTGTCGATGATCTTCTCGCTGAGGGGCATCGTCGACTTGACCGAGGTGCCGCGCGCCGACTCGATCGGCTTGCGGTGGTTCAGCAGCGACAGCAGCACCGGGATGCCGCCGGCCTTGCGGATGACGGGGCGTGCCTCTGCCGTGGCCGAGCAGTTCCACAGCGTGCCTGACGCGTTCTCCACCACGGCCACGCTGTTCGACGTGGACATGACATCGACTAAAATCTGCACTCCGCCGTACTCGATAATCTGCGTCTTGTTCTCCGCCTCCACGCTCAAGTTCCACAGCGCGCCGGCTGCGTTTTCGCGCACAAACTCGTAGGTGCTCGCGTCGCTCGACGAGCCGGGGTGGCGAAGGAGCTCCAGCAACGCCGGAATGGCACCCAGCTCGCGCAGGTGCTTGCGGTTCTCCGCGTTCGACGCGCAGTTCCACACTGCACCGGCCATCTTCGTCTTGATAGAATCGGAGGGGTGGCGCAGTGTCGCCGTGATCTTTTCCAGCCCCCCAATCTCGCGTATCTCCCTCTTTGAGGCGTCCTCGCGTGTGATGTAGCCGATCACCATCGACACATTTTCTAAAATGGGTAGCGAGTCCGTGTAGAGGAGATCCAAGACGGCTCGCAGCCCTCCCAGCTCGCGCACCTGCGAGCGAATAGACGTCTCGTGGCCTCCGTTCCGCTCGACCTTTTCGTCCTTGGTGAGGAGGCCCCACACGAAAATAAGCGCGCGCTCTAACACCGCCTCTGACGTGCTCACCACGACGATGTTGACGAGCGGATCCAGCCCGCTAGACGCGAGGAACGTCTTGCGTGCGAAGCTGCTAAGGGTGTTGGCAGGGGCAGCGTTGATCAGCGCATGGGTGCCGCACACGAGCGGCGCGAGGAACTCAAGAACCTCGCATTTCACATCATCGTTTACGCTGCTCAGCAGCTTCGTGAGGATGGGAACGGCGTTGCCTTCGCGGACGAGGGTATCTAAAATGGTGAACAAATTCTCGTTGGTGCCGGGCTGGCGAGAGTTGGGGGACGCCTGGAGGGCAAAACTGAGCAGCTGCAGCTCCGCCAGTTGCACCGGTGGCCGCGGCTCGCTGATGTGACCCAAGACGGCCGTCATGACGACGAGGACATCCGGATAGGAGTGCGAAGCCATCCAGTTTGCGTTCTTGCTCAGGTGCTGCGAAGTGTAGCCCTCAATCGCGTTTAGCAGCACCGTCTCCTTCACTTCGGGCAGACGCAGCAGTGAGAGGAGGCCCTCGGTGGTGAGCGCCGCCGGACCGCCAGAGCGCGGCGAGGAGGCCGAGGTGCTGCTTCTTGCCGCCGCACTGTCGTCGCTCTCCGCGTCCGTTCGGGGCTTCGGCTGTGGCGGCCGTGACGTCGGTGAATTTTTCATCGGCGCCGGCTCCGGTGCGGCCTTGTTGGGCTGCTCCTCTCCTTCGTCCTCCGCCGCCCTCGAGTCCTCCGCCACGCGCTTCATGGCATCGGGCGAGCTGTTGGAGGCGGGCGACATGGCCATGCCCTCGGCATCCATCAGGTTGGGAACCTCACCAGCCAGGTAGAGGTTGAGGGCCACCTTGCACAGCTTCTTCTGCTGCGATACCTCCTGCAAGCGGCGCTCCTGCGTCCGCATCTGCGCCTCTACACGTGTCATCTCCGCGCGCAATTTATCGTAGGTGATGGATATCATTTCTTTGGAAGCGTTTAGTTTTTCCTCCTCCTTCGCCAACTCTGCGGAGCGCCGCGCCAGCACGTTGCCCATGTCTTCGCCTTGCTCGGCCGCAACGAGGTGTCGGATGTCCCGCGCGAAGGTGCCCAAGGGACACGTGTTTGCCTCCTCCGACGCACTAAGAACGCCCAGCAGCGAAGCGACGTCGTACTCCATGGAGGTCATTGATAGCTGCAGAAAAAAGATAGAGGAGAGGAGAGAGGAACACGACGAAAGGTGCACCAGAACGTCAGCCGTAGTCGAACGAGGTGCCTCTCGAGCACTTTCGCCGCTAAGAATAAAAAAGAGTATGTAGATGGCCGACAACACTAACGCAACCGCGACACAAACCCGTCGCGCCCCGCCTTTCTATTTTGATGGGGTGAAATAGCTCTACAAAAAGGGAAAAGATTCCGTCCACAAAATACAAACGAAAGGAATAGATCGATAGATGAAGCGGCAACGACGGCTCAAAAGGTGTATCTAAATTCTGGGTGCTTCGTTTTCCCCCGTGGTGGTTGAGGGGCTGGCGGGTCTTTTGTCTGCGCAGAAGAAGATAGAAGAGCGAGAAAGACGCACCTCGATAGACACCACCGCAACAAACACCTTCAGGCGGCAACAACGAAAACAAAGTTGAAGAGCGGCCAGCCAAGCAGCAAATGCCTATGTGTCGCAGAGGGACAAGAGAAGAGGAGAAGAGAGCGCCGCAATGGCCCGTCAGAGTTCACCACTGCCGCGAGAATGAGCACCCCCACCCACAGAAAAAAAGAAGATGGTGAAGGAAGAAACCGGAGAAAGAAGAATTCAGCGACACAGTCACACGATCAGCATTCCGTAGAAAAGTGCGGGAGCAAATGACATTACTGGCGTGCATAAGCTGCGACAGAGCGTACACAGTGATGTATGATCCCGCCTGGATAAAACAACAAGCAGCAACACATATCGGGTCAACGTGTGCTACAAGGCAACACGGGCAGCAACGCGAAGGACAGTAGGCATCGTTGATGAGAAACGGAGGTTTCGGAAGAACGAAAACCTTGAAGTATGATTAACGAGAGCGCCGTTCTTGATAGACAACAATTTTCGGTGTTTGCATTCGTGTTACCTATGTTAGTGGTCGGTGAGAAACGAAGTAGCACCATTCGCAAGCCGGGAAACACAACTTATGGCATGACAGCTATCGGATCTGTCTGGTTATTCGATTGTTAAAAGAAAGATAAGTGCTTTAAATTGTTAAAAGCTGATCAAAAGGCGAAGGCACGCAAACCCTTCCCAACAACACGCCGAAGCAATGTGTACGTACTGGGTTTTTTTTTTTTTTACTTGAGGTCAAAACACAACAAAGAAAGGGCTTCGGAGCAATGTTGTAGCGATGCGATGATGGCAAAGACGCTCCGTCACGAGCAAAAAGATAACGTAAAATCGCCCATAACAACGACGAGGAATTCGGCAAAAAAGCTGAAACAGAAAGGGGGTTGGGGATGATTAGAATCCACATCGAGACTCCAAGTGGAAACGCCCGCAGAAGAGCACGAGAATGCGAAAGGCCACGTCCACAGATTCGTTAAACGATGCTTTCAAGACGGCAGACAGCAGAAGCACGCCCGCCGCCACGCAAGTCGTCTAAGCGGTGGAACGCGCACTTGCCGCCTCCGTCTTTCTGCGCTTCGTCTTTGTCTTCTTCTTGCGCAGCGACAGGTCGAGCGGGAGAATCGATTGACCCTGATGCACCTCTACACGCGGCTGCACGCCTTCCTTGAAGGAGAGCGCGGACGTCCACTCCGGGCCCATAGGCTGGCGCATCGACCGAGCAAACTCTTGCGGGTTGGAGAAGGGACGAGGCACCATGTGCAGCGTCATGCGGTCCGGGACCAGCTCCACGCCATCGTGATTGATGATGACGTGCTCCAAGGCTGCGTCCGCACGGCTCTTCAGCAGGAACGACTTTTCGATCGCTCGCTGGGTGGTTTGGTGCTCCACCGCTTCCTGGTGGCGCTTGTTGAGCTCGGGGTCCTCACCGCCCCACTCACCCCAACCCGGAAGGCTCTGGTTTTTGTCCTCTGGTCGCATGATTGTCTCTACCTGCGCCTCCTTCTCCCTGATGAAGTCCTCATCAACGTCATCCTGGGCAAACGCACGGGAGATCAAGTACTCTTGGTGCAGCCGCAGATCCTCCTCGGACATGTCCACGTTTCCCTCCGTGATCGTCTGCTCCTCGCCGACATTAGCCGACCCGTCCGCGTCTGCGTCGTTGTCGTCGCGCACGCGTTTCTTCGGCAGAATCGTGATGCGGGTCGATGCGGCAGCCTTCTTCTCCTTCTGACGCATCTGCGCCTGCGGCCGAGCACCGGCGAACTCAGACTTGGGTATCACGGTTGAAGTGCTCGTCTTGGCGGAGCGCTTTGACCTGGTCGCGGCCTTTGATGATGAAGACGGGGCTTTCTCCTCATTCGCCTTCTCCGCGCCGTTGTCCTCGTCTGCGGCGGAGGATACGGAGCCGACAGAATCCACATCGGCGTCCTCGCTCGATGACGCGTCGTTTTCCTCCGCCGCGTCGTCGTGCTGCTCGAGCCGGATGCCATTTTGTTTGCGCAGCCGCACCTGCTCGACTCCCTGGCCCTTCCTGCCATCCTTGAAGGTCATACGACCTCCGCTAACGGAGCTCTTTGCCGCCCGCTGCCCCTTTTCCGCCTCTTCCTCCGCCTCCGCCTCCGCGTCGCTGCCGGCGTTCTCTTGCTTTTGGTAGGCTTTAATGTCCCGCTGGAGCGTTTCGATCTGGTCCTGGTACTCCCTCTCCTCCCTCTCGCGGGCGTTCTTCATGAACTTCATCCCGCGCAGCTCTGCACGCGCCTTCGCGATGGGGCTGGCCGTGTCCGCAGCATTGTCCTCGTCGCCGGCGGCGTCGACGCTGCTCCACAAAATGCTCCTCACGTCCTTTTCGCTAAGCGGGGCGCCGTTCGAGGCATTCACCTTCTCAATCAGCGCATCCACCGCGCGATCCTCCTCGCTCGAGGCCTCGCTTGCGTTGTCGCCGGCAACGTAGCGCTCGTAGTTGTCGTCGCCGGCGTCCTGCTCCAGCTTCTGCATGAGGTGTTGATGGGTGGCGTGTTGGTCGTCAATGGCGTCCTTCGCGTTCTCGTCGAACTGCGCAAAGCGCTTCGCGTGCTTCACCCAGGCGCTCGTGTTCTTGTGCTTCTGCGTCACGCGCTCCTCCACGCGGGCCTTCAGCATGCGCTCCGCCAGCCGCTGCCGGGCCAGTTCCGGGTGGAGCAACTCGAAGGCTTTCTGCCGGCGCTCCTTCTCCCGCTCCTTCTCTTTGCGCAGAATGCGGCGGTACGTCTTGCTCTTGATGCGGTTGAGTCGTTGGCGGCGGCTGTTCTCGTAGGCCAACATCGCCTTAAGCTTCGCCACGTACCCCGTCGTGGGCGCCTCCTCCTTACCGTCGTCGTCGTGGCTACCGCCAGGGCTGCCCACGCCGTCGTCGAACTTCACGTAGTTGCCGATGGAGTTGGGGGTGTCGGCCGCCTCGCCCACGTGACGACGGGACAGGCCGGCCTGCGAGAGCAATGCGTCCATCCTGCTACCGAGGCGGTACGCAGCGGTTCTCGCCTGGGCGGCGGGCACAGCGCGGTCGGAGCGGAACTGCGCGTCCGCCGCAGCAACGATGCCCCCGACGGAAGAGGCCACCGGTGTGCTGTTGGGCAGGTGCATGGGGAACTGAAGGTGTTTGGCGGAGTCGAGCTCCTTCAGGATGGGCTTGTAGCGCTCCATGCCTTCGTCGACGATGTTCCGCACCTCGCGGCGCGTGAGGCGGTCTTTTGTCATGTCATCCGCGTCCACTGTGAGTAAGTTGTGCGTGTTGCGCAGTGACTGCTGAATGCGGCCCTTGACGGCGTCGAGGTCGGCGTTGGCGGTGGTGTCCTTCCGACGCATGATGCGCCGCATCGCGTCGTGATAGGAGCCCGCGCCGCCGTCCTCGGTGGTGTCGGCCAAGCCAAAGACGGACTCCGGCTCCGCCGTCAGCTGCGCCGCTCGCCGTTTCTTGCTCACCTTCGTGCCCGACTCCGTCACCCGCGACGACATCTTGGCCTTCGCCTTCTTCTTCTGCTTCTTCTCTTCTTTCATGCTCATGTCGAGCATGTCGCTAAGGTCGATGTAGTCCTCGTCGTCGTTGCTGCTCTGGCCGTCTTCACGGTAATTCACCATCTCGTCGTCGTCGTCAGCCGCAGCGCGCGACTTCTTCGCTTTTCCCGCACTCTTCTTCACCTTTTTCTTCTCAGCCTGTCCCACCACGGCAAGACCGTCCTCTAGGAAGTCATCATCCTCATTCTCTGAATCAGCCGCTTTGCGCTGCGCCTTCTTGGACTTTTTCTTCGTCAGCTGAGGCGTCGGGGTTGCCTTGTTGGAGAAGAACTCGCCATAGAGGCGCTCATCCTCGCTGTTGAAGGCGAGATCGTCATCAATGTCCTCGTCCAGCTCGGCAGGGATGAGGGGGTTGTTCAGCATCAGCTTCCCCGACTGCTGATACTCCTCATCGTCACCGCCGCGCTTGGACAACTTGGCAGCTTTACCCCTGCTTTTTTTGTCGCCGTTTGCGACCCCACTGCGGCGCACCATTGGGAATTGTGTGCAGCAGTACAATACAAACAGAAAGGAGAGAGAAGATAGGAAAGTGCCACAGATGGCAGGCCCTCACTTCCTCTTGGTTGCGTGTTGAGCTGCAGAAGGGCCGCATTGAGAACGTGAACACAGAAACGCATGCGAACGGAAAGGGAGGAGGAGAAGGAGAGGGATAGAAAATCAAAACACATTAGAAACGCATGCGTGTTCTTTGCCATTCCCAGTGGACCTGCAACCCGCAGTGCTCAGCTCGGATTCAACAGACGTGTGTCCGATCGCAGAGATGAGACGGTCGCCGTCACGCCTTCTCTTATTTTTTTCCTTCCTCTTCATTCGAATGCATGGCATCATTCGAGAAGAGCGCACATGGAACCAGCACGGCATGTCGTATTTTGCTTGAAAGCAGTAATGAGTAAACTTCAACTTGTCATCTGAGCTTTCACTTGCAAAAAAAGAACACGTTTTTCTTTGAGAGCTGCCGCTCACCTTGTCGTCCGTCAAGAACTGACGCCCTCCAATTTTGGCTCTTTAATGCGAGCCAGCCCGCCATAATAGCACCGCCAAACACAAAAACAAGAAGCCGGACAAGAGTGTTTCGTATAAACATCAAGAAAAACACTCGATACATTTATTAGAGGCCAGCTGAAGTGTTCGCAATTATGTACATCAAAGACAGCGATGTCAAACGACGGACAAACAAAGCGGCTGGTAAAGAGAAAAAACCGCCGTGAAAATTACATTGTTTTGAAAGCCTGCACCTGTCGTGGTTTTCGCGGACTCGTAATACGTCCGGGGCCGTTTGGCTTGCGAACCGCAACGCGTTTCTCGTCAAAGGCCGAAAGCGCCATTCGATCGGCAGGGACGGTGAAGTCTCCTCCATCCATCATCGTGTTCGCACCTGCTGCGGCACCTTTGTGGCCCCGCCGGGTTGTCTGCGCCGCCGTCGGCGAAAATGCACCGCCCACCACCTTCACACCGGGGGAGGGCATCACCTGCACCTGGTCTTGCAACGGGGCCTCGCCGGCCGCGTCCGTCGCGCTGAAGAAGGACGCCGTCCACGCCTCCCGTTCCGCCGTCAAGGCTTTCTTCGTCTTCGCCGCTGCCGCAGCACTTTTGGCGGTGTTGCTTAGCGGCGCACGTCTGCTCCCGCCCTTGCCTCGTTGATCCCGCTCTGCCTCCGCAGCATGGGCACTGCCCTCGTTCACCACAGCCACCTCGTCCTCCTGCGCAAGTTTTGAAGCGTCGTCTTCCTCGTTGGGCACCACATGGCACCGCACCGCATCCTTGTGTTGGCCGCCGCGCGGCTGCGACTTGCCTCCGCGATCGGTGGTCCACAGCCGGTCCTGCTCTACCGCTATCACGCCAGCAGCGCGGAGGGCCTGCTTCCCCGCTACCTTCTTCAGTGTATCGTTTCCACCCATGATAGAGGGAAAGGATGACGAGGAAAGACCGACGCCGGTCACGGCCGGACGTGCCGGGGGCCGCTCCGCTTTCACGGCGCCTGGCGCACCATCTACCGTGGCAGAGAAGAGTCCCTGCCGCAGAGCTCGGGTGAGGGGGTCCTCTGGCGGCGTCTGAGCAGTTGGGCTAAAGCTGATCTTGCCGCGGCTCGAAGCCGGCTCCGGCAGCGACGACGCCTGCAGAGGCTGCAGCGACCGCCTCTGCGATCGCCGCGTGCTTCGCTTGCCGGGTGCATTCACGGTGACGGGAGGCGAGGGCGAGAGAGCCGCGGCTGCCGCAGCCGGTGTGGACCTTTCCGCACTTTTCGCCTTGCTTCGTGTGGCACGCGGACGCGGCGGCGATCCCCGCAGCGGCGAGCGCGGGCGGTCGGCGGCAGCTGTCGGCGGCGGCACCTCCTCCACAAGCAAGACGTACCGCGAAAACGCGTCCATCGGCACACTGGGCGGCGGCGTGGGACCCGTCGTGTCGTGTGTGGCGCATCGGACGGGCAGCGTGGTGCCGAGGGGTGGCGGATACAGAGAGGACTGCGGCGTGAGAATGCTGGTGAGCGTGCGTGTGGTGACGCCGGCCAGGGAGAGGGCACTGCGCATAAACACCGGTGTTGGCAGCGACTGGGCGGATGCCCCGAGCAGTTGCTCACGCTGCGGTGCGTCTTGTACCGGCACCTCAGCGTTGGCCCTCGCCGGCTCACTCGAGAGACCGTTGCCGCGCACGTCCTGGGGGAGGAACGCACTCGCCACAACATCACGAGCGTCGTCCCAGGTGGCGCACGCCGTGTACGTCTCGACCAAGTCATCTAAGCGGCGAGAAGTGTAGAGGTTTGCAGCTGCCTCAACGACCTCGCGGGCCAGCGACGCGCCAATCACCTCACCCACCGTCGTGGCCTCCGCCACAACACTCGCCGGGTATGCGGAAGGCGGCGGTAACGGGTCCGGTCCATGCTTCGCGCCGCCTGCGTCCAACGGCGATGCTCCTGATTGCACAGAGAGGCTGGTGAAAGGTGGGCTTGGTGGCAGCGAGGTCTTCGCAAGCGTGCCATAGTAAGCGTGAACCAACACATCTGCCGCGCGCAGCTCATCAAGATTGGGGAGTGCTACAGGAGGATCCGCAAACAGACTGCAAGATTGCAGGAGAACGGGCGTTGCGCTTGTCGGCCGCTGCAGCGATGCGCGCGACGTCCGGCTATCACCGCTCATGGTCTCCGACTGTGTATATTTTTCTGGTCGGTTGTTTGCTTCAGCGTATCAAACAGCGTCGACTCCGCCAGCGTTTGTAGAGCCTCGACGTAAGGTGCTGGTGTGGAGCAAGACGACATACCACCCACTCAGAAAGTAGAAGAAAGGGAGATACAAACGAGGACTGTGAAAGCAAAGAGAAGACAACGTGATCAACGCAATCACAGCATTGGCGAGACTCGGGATAGTTGGGGGAAAACATCAGAACATCACCGCGAAAAACAGGAGCTGAATGCGCTAGCAAAATCATAGTTTTCATCGAGCGGCATATGCCACATCGCTTAAAGCGACTTGTATACGCACGTGTATATTTTTGGAGGCGCTGAGACGGGCGTTGCGCTCCTTTTCTGTGATTATCATTGGGAATGGTAGCGCAAAGCACACCAGCAAAACGTGTTGTGCACAACCGCGTGGCTCACATGGGAACGCCAGACAAACTGCAACCTGGGCTACGCCTTCTCCGTCTTGGGGCACGTTGGACTCTTGCGGGGGCCCTTGCCGGTGAACTCGAGACCGCACATATTTGCCGCCTTCTTCGCCCGCTCCACCTCTGTCTGCTTCACCGCGTACGTCTGCTGCAGTTTGCGGTACTCCTCCAGACGCTCTCGCATAAAGCGGTAGTCTCTTCCGTTTAAAGCGTGGTCGGGGTCCGCCTGCAGCTTCTGCATCTTATCGCTGAACGAGAAGGTCGTCGTGGTCGACGCAGCACAACGCGCGAGACGAGACACACGAAACATCGCGACTGTGAGAAATGCACGACGGTTCGATGCGCAACTAAATCAGATTATGTAAAGGTTGAGCGAGTGGCTATAGGAATAAAAGCACGAGCAGGTGGCCGCATATTCGTCAAAGAAATAAATACGACGTCCGCCGAAGTGAAAAAGGCGGCGTGAAGGCCGGAAAAAGAGGAGGAATTGAATGTTGTGTCTCGTAGTGCTTCTTTTTTTCCATCGTGAATGCTCTCCTGCGCAGGCTGCCAATAGGCCACGCAGTGTCTTCGTATATGTGAAACAACCTAGAAAACTCACTTCACCGCCATTCTCGCCTTACGCCCGTATGCCGGGCCGTTCATCGTTCATGTGTTCAGCCTGTCTGTATGGTGGCAGTTGTTTCTCTTTCACGTCTCGCCCAATTGAGTGTTTCAAACAAGTGCTGTCGCAAAGCCGACGCATTTCGCGGCAGCAAAATCACAGCTCATTAACCAATTTACTGTTCACCTTCCGCTCTTCTTTTCTAATGGCGCTTCCGCTTACGCGCGGCCGCCATCTTGGTGGAGATCTCCGTCATCTCCTCCTCCAACTGCGCGATCTCCTCCGTCGTCACGTCGTCAGCTAGGAGGCGCTCCTCAAGCTGATCCAGGCGGGCCTGCAGCGCGTCATCGTCATCGCCGTCACCTGCGGCTGCTCCCGCACCATCGGCGGCCGCCTCAACCGCTAAAGCGCTCGCCACCACCGTCTCGGGTGGATTCAAAACGCCGGCGGCGGCGGCGGCGGCACGGCCCTCTCGCCCTCGTTTGCGCAGCTTCTTGCCGTCCATGGTCACCGCGGACGAGGTCGCCGCAGCTGCGGAGCGGAAAGGTGACGCCTCCCAGCTGGCCATCAGCTCTTTAAACTCCTTTTTATTCTCCTGTAGACACTCGCGATCCGCCTTCGTGACGCGCTGGTAGTTGATAAGCTTTAAGTGAGGACACAGAAACAGCAGGAAGGCCCGAAGCTTGGCGTCGTCGTAATTGATGCTGTTTTCCGCCCACACCGGATTCTCCTCGAGGGACAGCACTTCTAACTTCTTCCACTGCTTGAGAAAGCTCAGGTCCTGGACGGCGCTGAAGCGGTTGCGGTCGGCGACGAAGTGCCGCACGTTGGGGAGGGCAAGTACGCACGACGCCACACTGACGCGTTGAATGTCATTTCGATGCGCGATTAACGACGTCACGCGGTCCATAGTTACACTTTTGCCCCCTCCCGTGCTCTTCGTTGGGAAGTACTCCAAGGCCGTCAACGCGTTCGATGACAGATTCACCACATCAAAGCTGTTGTCCAGCAGCACCAGGACGTGCTCATCGAGAGAGGAGATGCGCAAGCCGCGCAGGTCAATCTCGCGCTGCAGCAGCGTATTTGTGAACTGCGGCGCGCGCCGCACTAGGTCGATGGAAAGACGCATCTTTTAGGCAGCGATTCGATGAAGTGTATGGAAGAGAGAAACGGCAAAAGGGAGGAGAAGGGAGAGAGAGGTACAGCACTTCAGCAACAAACTTGAACGTGAAAAAAACAACGATGACTCGGCGGCAAAAGGGAAGGAAGTGCCGTGCATTTTATTGTCCCCATCAATCGGACGACACGCATTAAAGAAGAGGGACCACAAGTATACAACTCGCGAGAGAAGTGTGGGGGAAAGGAGTGTTCAGTGTTTTTCGTTCTGTATTGGCAGCAGCTTGAAATAGTTTCTCGTTGCGTGTGTGTTGGGGTGGTGAATCTTTCTGCGAAACCAAAAGAACAGAGCCTTGCTAACTTACGTGTTCTTCGGTGCTTCGTTGCTACCGTCGCCTGCATGGTTATGGTTGATGTGGCGATAACCCTTCAGCTGGCCGTGCGCGTCGTAGAAGGGCTCGAGCGTGTACTCAAGCATGTCTTGCTTATGAGGGGTGAGGCCCTGTGTGAACTGCTCAGCGGGGACTAGGTAAGGGATGAAGTACGCAATGGCAAACGTGATGAGCAAAAGAGGGCCCGTCACCACAAACTCACGAACACCCATTGGAATTTTTGTGCTGTAGAAGCGCGAGAACTTCACCAGATAAGGATTCTTTTTCGGTGCCTCCGTGTAGTTGGCCACACTGCGCCGCGGTTTCGCCGTTGCCGCCTCTTCCGATGGCGGTGCAGACATGATGAATTTTCGAGGAGAAAAAGACAGACAAAGCAAAAGTTGTCGTCAGCAGATCCTACCAAGTTTCGTGCGGTCTTCCTTGCCTGTCCGTTCTGGACGTTGCGTGATTCTGACAAGGAAGTGAGTGGATGTTCTGTGCACTCTACGACGTGGAGGACGCGAGTATTGCGGCAAGAAGAGAGAGAGAGAATGCGGCCCGGAAACACATAGAAGCGAAGTGCAGAAATGTCAGAGAGGGCGGAGATTGAAGGAGTAAGAAGGCGAATCATCGCTAACAGTGTCCACGTACGGAACTCGACGAGCGTGTTTTGTCGTTCTTGTTGCATTAACGTGTCTTTTCTTGTTTGCCTTTCGCCTTGCGCCTTTTCGAAGGCAGCACATCAGCCAGGCTGCTACTACATGTTCCCACCCGCTCCATAAAAGAATGAAAGAACACTCTCTCAAGATCTCAGCTCACGCCAAAGAAGCATCGCCTTCCACGTTGCCCTGCGAAGCATGAAAGCACATCTTTCGCAACTTTGTGTTTCCTTTTCCTTTTTAGTGCTCTTCGACACGAAGCTTCAGTTAATGAGTTATCGCGACAACCATCATCGCAAATTAAAGGCTTACAGCTGATTAATCGAGTCCGTTAGGTCAGTGTTCGCAAAGAGAAAGAATGCTGTTGCGTTTCTTTCCCTTTCGATGAATAAGCACTTCCATCATCGGTGCCAAAGCGCCTCCAAAGCAGCACCGCTGCCCGCGACGCACGTGAGAAAACCGGACTTGTGCCTCAATGGAGGATAAACTCCGTTGTACTGCAGACGTTGCCGGGCGTGATGACCGGGGGCAAACCTTGGCTGCCTGACTCGTTGGGCAGTGCACGCACAAGCTGCACGCTGAGCTGAACCTCCCTCTCCGACGCTTCGTTCCACTTGGCCTGCGCAGTCACCGCAATCACAAATGAGACCGCGGAGCCGCTGCCATCTACGGCAGGCGCCGCCGTCAGCGTCAGACCTGTCGCGTACACCGGCCGCACCTCCACCATCTCGCCACCGCCGCTGACCGCCGCTGCTTCCCTAGCGTCCGTGAAAAGGTACAGCACCACCTTCGCCTCAGAAGATGCGGGCGACCACGGGATGCACACACGGGCCGGTAGGGGCAACGAGCGAGACAGCAGCACCTGCAGCGATGAACGCGCCAACGTCTGCGTCGCGGCGGTGGTGAGGTCCGTGGCGTCGCCGGTGTAGACGTAAACATTATTGGTCAGAAAGAGTCCGCTGTGGGGAGCGTCGCCCGCCTGCGCCTTCTGCGAGCCGGCATCGCTACCGTCGTCGTCGTCGTCGTCGTCGTCATCCTTTGTCAGCGCATCCCACACACACGAGGCCACCTCCGCCGCCTGCGCGACGATCGACGCACGCAGCTTGCCGGCGCCTTTGCGCACCTGACGGCCCTTTGCGAGACGCAGTGCTACAAAGGCTTCAGCAACGCGGTAGCTCAGGTGGCAGCCGCCTACGCAAAACAGCTCGTCCGCGCACACGCCGTTGCCCATGACGGAAGAGTCCAGCACACGGACGTTGGGGCTGAAGAGGGAGCGCTGATCGGCAGAGGTGATGGAGACGGTCAGCAACTTCGTGAGAGACGACATCTGGCACATGCCACCGGCAAGGAGAACGGCGTCCACGAAGCCCTCTGTCCACGTCTCCTGGTACTTCTCGGCAAAGGCGCGGACAGCCCTGACGAACATGTCGACCAATCCCCACTCGCTGCGAATCGCGTTGTCCAGCTTATTTTTGCTGAGCGTTTGATTGTCCATCAGGTCCATGCCCTCGTAGAAGGCTTCCACCTCCACAGACACCGAAGACGCCTGCGGGTTCGTGTTGAGTGAGACCTTCTTCTCCGCCATCAGGAGGGCCAGGCGGCGCATCGCACGTGCGGGGATGGCCTCCTGAATGAGCTGCGTGGCCGGGTGCTCCGCAGAGCCCATAGACGGCAGACTCTGATTCAGCCGCATGAGGGCGTTGAAGTTGCGCACCGTACTGGCAAACTGACGGCGCTGCTGTGTGATGTACTGCGCCGCCACGCGCTCTGCCAGTGCTAGGTCGAGGGCGTCTCCACCACTGTAGCCGCCCACGCCGAAGTAGCCGTCGCTGCCCGCCCCACTGCCTTTTGTGAAGCAGCGGTACGGCACGTTGTGCTGCTTCGGCGGGCACACAAGGACACCCCCACGCGAGCACAGCAGCGAGAGACCGAGACTGTGCGCCCCCCAGTCTACCACGAGCATGTTATGCGTGGCGGTGCCGAGGAAGCGAGGAATGCGCCGCTCAACGGCAGCCCCGTCGTAGGCTAGGACGGCGGCCTCATCACTGAACACGACAGAGGTGTTCGTGACAACGGCGCCGAGATGAGAGGCCTGCACCGCCTCCTTCAGCCACTCCACCGTGCTGCTGCGGTGGCCGTTGTGGGTGCTGTCCGCCGCCTCCGGGAAAGCGTAGCGCGGGACGACCAACGAGAGAAAAATCTTAGTGGAGTTAGGGGCAGAGTCGCTCGGAGAGCCGCCGCCACTAGTGGCCAACCCGCACGCGCCGTCAATAGAGTGCTCCTTCACGTAGTTCAAAAACTGTATGAAGAGGTCTTCGGCCGAAATGAAGCTCTCTACCGGTTCGCCGTTGAGCTCCGCCGTGTACTCGAAGCCCAGTCGCCGCGCGCCGGCGGTGGAGATGGTCATGTGGCAGTGGCCCTTGTACTTCTGCCTCACCGCCGCCTCTACCACCTGCAGAAGGTCAGATGTCAGTTCCATCTCGGACTCCGCCGCGGCGGCATCCTCGGCAGCGCCTGTGGTGTGGAGTGCATCGGCGATAGAGGCGGCAGCGGCGGCGAAGCTGAAGAGGTAGGGCACCACCTTCTGCGGCTGGCGGGCGTACTGGTGCAGAGCGTTGTCCGCGAAGAGCACCTCCTGCTCCATCAGACTTGCCACGACTGGCGTGTTGCGGTGGCCGCTGGAGTTGGCAATGACTTTGATCGGCGGCACATCGTTCGGAGAGGGGGTGCCGGTGGTGCTGTTAACGGGCGTCACGGCGACGTAGCTGCTCGACGCGCCGAGGGAGATGCTGACGGCGTACATGACGATTCACAATGCTGCTCGAGTTCTGTATTGCAAGAAAGACGACCCGTTTGGTGTCGAGCACGCTCCTTCTCGCGAGTAACACTTCGTTGCTTTCTGCGTTGACTGCAGGACTGCCACGCCATCGGAGAAAATAATAGGCGTGCAGGAAGAGAAAGAGGAGAAGAGGAAATGAGGTTCGATCGCACGTGCACAGCCGCCTCGCCTTCCGACTGTCGCCTGCAGCAGGTCGGGGTGGGGGATCCGTGTCCGCATCGCGTGTCAGCTGTCGTCACGGAGAGAGAGAAAAGTACCTATGTGAAGGAGCTTCGTAGCACGTGCGCATTACGTGGGCATCGCGCAGTTCAACTGCGTCAACGTTCCCCACGGCGGCTGTTGTGTATTAACTCTATAATAGAGAAAGAAGCTTCACCAACGAAGCGCTCGTGAAACGGAAGAACACCACATACAGTGGGGGTTCATTAAGACAAACTAATGGGGGTTTTTTTTTTGATGATCGCTTTGCGTTTGCACTAGTAGCGTGCACCATCCCGTACTACAGTTACATTGTGGAATCAGAAGAGAGGAGAGGGACACGCCGTAGATGCGAACGTGGGCACCGGCGTAGAACTCACGCAGCGTCTAGGCTCTCGAGCTCCTTCGTGATGTTGTCTAAAAAGACCGTGATTTCGTCCACCTCGCGCGTCGTGACCAGCGCAGGGTGCTGCGGCAGAGGCGGCGGGGTGGGCGTCGCCGCTTTCGTCGTGCTGACGGACGTAGACACGATCTCAGGATCAGTATGCGGGTGCGATGTCGCTGGCGCGGCTGACGGTGCAGCATCGATGGCCGCCTCCAGTTGCGGCTGCGTCTGCTCCTTCACGGTGAGCGGCTTGCTGGAGCGGATGGACTCTAACGTGCGACGAACGTCGCCCAGGTCGAGTTCCTCCATGGCCGCAACATCGTCGCTCTGCGTGGGCGAGGGAGGCTCGTAGCGGAGGTTCTCCTTATACTCCTGCAGGGCTCGTTGCGTCTGCTGGTGCTGGGCGAGTTGCTGGCGCAGGAGATGGCGCGGGGTGGGCAGGCGGTGCGAGGAGCCGCGTTCGGTGCTGCGCGTCGGAGTGGGAGAGGAGGCGCCGGCGTACCCGCGATCGATTGCGGCAATTAAATCGTAGAGCTGGTCCTCCTGCTTTTTCAATCGCCTCTCGAGGGTGCCGACCACCTTGGCGTGCTGCTCCGTCAGCGACTGCGTCTGCTCCTCCACTCGCAGCCGTTGTCGCTTTTCGGCCAGCAAGACCCGCCTCAGCTGCTCCGCCTCCGTCAGCCCGGCGGCGCCATCGCTTTCCCGCGTCCATGCCTTGTCGAGCGCATCGAGAGCTTCGATCTCCTCCTTGAGGCCGCCACGTACGTCGTGTGCGGCGGCGCTTTTGGTGCCTTCACTGCGCGCCTGCGCCCGCTGCAGCGCCTCTCGCAGCTGCCGGACCTCGTCCTTCAGGGTGGTGTTGGTGGCCTCCAAGGTTTGTATTTTGTCCACGAAGTGTGCCTCGACGCGGTGTACGATGCGCTCGATTTCTTGGGTTTTGAGGCCGGCCTCCAGCTGACGCGCAGAGGAGCTGAGCGCTGGGGTTGGCGAAAGGGCTTCCTGCCCCAGCAGTGCCGCGATGCTGTTGCTGAGATCCACCAGCTCTGCCAGCATGTGGTGGACAGAGGTGCCCGCCACACTGCTGTGAGTGCTGTTGCCGAGCGCGCCACGCTGCCATCGCTCCGATGTGGGCGTGACGGAGGTGACACGCGGACCACCTGAAGGCGGCGGGTGCGAACGGTCATGCGACGTGTGGGCCTCCCCACGCAAGAAACGCTCCGGCCCGACCCCCGGGCTTCGCCATCGACGTGCGGAGGGGGTGGAGAAGCCGTTCGACGGTGCATGGGCGCCCCGCTGCGTGGATCGGTCCCCGGTGGGGGTGGAAAAGCGCTTGCCTTTCATTCAACGCTGTCGTCGATGCAAAAAAAAAAAAGTAGAAGACGAACGAAGACACGCTCGTGGATCAGGAAACAAGTTTGAAAATGAATAAACAACGACCGAGTGAGAGCGAAGTTTTATTCCGTCAGGTGCGTAAAGGACGTTAGCTACACCGGCGACGTAATCAACAAGGGCGGGGATAACGAGTGCAGACCAGAAGAGCCCAAGCAGCCCCTCCGCAACACAAAACAGACGCTCTTTGCTTCTTCTTCTTTTGCTTTGGGCGTGAATGCCGAGGGCGGAGATATCGGAGGGAGAAAATAAAGGGCCAAGTCAAATACGCGGGAGTGAAACAGCGCGAGGGCTACCTCGGGAACGACAAGCTTCATGCACTGCAGAAATGCTGCGGTCTGTGAACCGACTATTTTTGTTTTTCAAAAGCGTTGAGTTGTTCACAACGTGCGGGAGTTGGAAACGATCCAGTTCAGACAAAAGAAAAAGCGATCACACGGCACTGGCATGAGTGAGCAAACACGAACCCCTTTCGTGAGAAGCTGAAATGATCGTTCTTTGGGTTTTCTATGCAACGAACTCGTTCATCTCCTCTCATCAATGCGAAGTTAAACAAACAGCACACAGGGTGCGCACGCCTAATTCTGTTTTCCTTCCCTTGTAGAAGAAGAAAGAAGACGTAAAATAACACTCGACAGAAACACTTAACAGGGGTTTAGGTGGGCATGCTCAGCATCCGCAGAAGTGAAGAGTCACGAGTCACTTTCACTCGCTCTTCTTCTCGTGCTTGTGCTTCTCGTGCCTGTGCTTCCGGTGCTTCTTGTCCTTCTTATGCTTCTTGTCCTTTTTGTGCTTCTTGTGCCTCTTCTCTCGCTTATCGCTCTTATCGCTCTTCTCCTTCTCCGCGCGGTGGCGCTTGCGAGAGCCGCCATCGGAATCCTCGTCCTCGTCGTCGTCATCGTCATCGTCGTCGTCGTCATCGTCATCGTCCTCATCATCTGAGCTGCCTTTTTCTTCCTCCGCCTCCTCGTCATCATCGACGTCCTCCGCCTCCATACCGGTGCGGACCAGCTTCACCCGAGTCGAGAGGTACGCCAGCAACCCCGCCTTCTCCTCCTTCGCAATCGAGGAAAAGACGTACTTATCCTGGCCCTTGGCACCGCTCGCGTAGACCGTCAGCTGGAAGGTGGCCTGGCCGCTCTCCGACTCGTCCATCTCAACACGCAGAACATCGGCAAAGGCGATGCGCGTGGCGGGGCGGTGTAGGAAGAGGAAGCCGCTGTTCACGATGTACAGCAGGCCTTCCGCAGCGTGAAAGAGGCACCGCATCGACGACTGCGCGCGGCCCGTGAGCACCGACTTGTACTCCTTGTTCACACCTCCGTAGGCGGGTACCTTCGCGATGGCTTTGAAGGTGCGTGTGAGAATGTCGCTGACACGCCCGCTCATCGTCGGCACCAACGCTGGCTCCTCTCCCTCCTTGGCGGCCGGCAGCTGAAGCACCTTGTTAATCTCCTCCTGCGTCTTCAGCTCACACCTCCACGGATGCTCGTCATCCAGCGCCAGACCGGCAGGGCATGAAATGACGACGTGATTGTACGTCGCCGTGCGGATCCGCAGCGGGTTCTTCAAGATGAGAACGACGTACTGCGGCGCGTTGCTGAAGTCCGCCGCGTCAGAGGCAGAGAAGTACACCGGGACGTCGCACAAGAAGATGTTCTGCATGTCCGACAACGGAAACGACACAAGCCCGCTCGAGGTCCCTTTCTTCTTGTCCTCCAGCACCACGTTGTAGTTCGAGATGACCATCTTATACTTGCCTGTCGGGTACGACAAAAGCACATCGTCGAACGTCGCCACGACCTTCTCATCCGCGTGCTTTTCCTGTCCACTGCCCATCGCAGCGAGAGCCAGCAACTTGCCGTCTTGCGTGCCACTGCCGTGGGTTTGCAGGAACTGTTCCTGGTACTGCATCATGCTCTTCTGAATGTCCTGCAGAATGACCTTGCCGGCCTCCTCGGTCTGGTCGTAGCCCACGCACACGTTGGGCACAGCGAAGCGGATGGACGTCAGCTCCAAGTCACCCGTTGCCCCGGCAGCAGAAGCCGCAGCGGTGGTGGGTCGCATCGTGAGACTCACGTCGTTCTTCGTCGTGCCCGATGCACTGGCAACGGCGGAGACAGGAATGCTCAGAATCGGCTGTGGCACGTATGTGGCGCTGTCCTTCGCCTTGCCCTTCGGCAACGCTAGCAGTTCCAAGACGGCGTCGCCCTTCTTAGAGTCTGCGCCGTCTTCCGACTTCACCTCCGACTTGGCAGCCGACAGCTTCAGCTGCCCCCAGTTCTCCAGCGGGATGGACATGGCGCGCAGAGTGGCGAAGAGCACAACGAAATGCGTTCAGAAACACACAGAAAATCAGAGTAGGTGCTCAAGATTATGGGTGGGTAGAAGAAAACAAGCTGTCTCAACGGCCTGCTCTTCGCACGGCAATAATTGACGATCCACACGTTTCTATGGAGGATACTTGTCAGGACTTACACGGATGTAAGGCTCTCAATTCAGCTCCCGCCGGTGTGCAGCGGACGGAAGCAAACAAAAAGAAAACGTAGCGGTGGTAAACGCTCAAGTGTTTCTTTTTCCCTGCAGAACAACCGAGACACAAGGTCGGTTGCCAGTCCTCTCTCTCTTGCTTCTTGCGTGCTTTCTTCCTCTTAAGAATTCCTCTTCTATGTAGAACAAGGGAGCACGGGCCAACGTGGCGTAGTGAAACGCAGCAAGTAAAAACGATAGAAAGGTAAAGGCGAGGAGATGTACACGAGCACTCACGTAGATAATGGAAGGACTACGCATGGTAAATGGTTGGGGTGGATAGCGCGAAGGTGCGAGGAGAATTCAAGTAATGAGGGACGCCAACTGCTTTCTCACGATGCCGCCGCCTTTAAGCGCGTTGAGCACGACCGAGGCTGATCCAGACAAAGCGAGAAAAACAAAAGGATGACGATTTTCTAGAGCCGAATTTGTGTGGGAGCGTTGTTGGTTGTTTGTTGTTGTAGATGAATATTTGCTGGCGCAGGCGGCAGCGGAGGAACACGAGTACAGCGAAAACAAACCAGGGACAGCACGGCGAGCAGAAACGCGGTTGCACACGCGGCTTGACATGTATAAAAACGCCCGGAGCATGGAAAAGAAAAGAAGGAACGCCCACCGTCATCGGAGTAGCAGGGAGATAAGAAATAAAAAAAGAACACTCAAGACCAACCAACAGGGCAACTTTGGTGTGCTGCAGAAGCAGCGCCACGCACGTCTCTTTCTCACTCTCTTACTGCATGCAGTGCAACACAGCCAGGACGACAGCAAACAGAATCAATACTGTTGCCGCCGCCATCGTCTTACGAGTGGACAACATGCTCGTCTGCAGCAGCGGCGGAGGCTGCAGGACGAGATACAACAGCGAGCTAGAGACGTCGTGCGTGGTGCCGGGAGCCAGCCCTGTGACCTGAGCCGTGGCCAGCTGCACCTCTGGATCTTGTGTGCCCCACGTCTGCAGCACAGACACGTACACGCTCTCGCCACTGTGAGAGCTGGAGTAGGGCGGGAAAAGCTTCCGCAGAAAGCTGCCTACACGCTGAGCTACGTTCGGAGTCACGTAGCGCACGTAATGCTCGTTCACGACGGCCAGAAGGCCGAAGAGGCGCCGCCGCACCTCAGCCGCGTCCGCCACCACGCTGCGGTCCTCCACGTCCAGGCGATACGACCGTGCAGCTCGGGACGTCCGCGGCTTGAGCGCAGGGTCGAAGGCGAGTCGGAAGGCCTCCAAGTCCGTCATCCAACGCAGTTTCACCTCCTTCCACAAGACACTGCTCTCAGCCAGCGGAGTCGACGCGGTGCTCGCAGGCCCGGGAGCAGGCGTCGTGGGAGGAGTGCCGGGTACAGCCGAGGTTTCCTTCACCTCGGCAGCAGAGGGGGAAGAAGCGGAAGAGGATGATGTGTTGAGCTTCGGGACCGGCAGAACCTTCGTGGCATTTGGCGGTGGCACTTTTGTTAATGGGCCGCTGAAGTCGTGGAGGTCCACGTCGCCGCCGTCGACGTCTGCCGCGTCAGCACCCTCCTCATTCTCCACCGCATTGCCCTCGCCCCTCTCGATGCCGTCTTCCGCCTCCCGTGCCGTCCCCTCGTTTACGGTGGTTGATGCGTCCGCCGCCTCGTGTAGCGTTGGAATCGTCTCAAAGCAGAGAAGACCACGAAAGAGCGGCAAATTCCGCCAACGCAGCGCCTTCGGCTGGGTGCTCGGGTCCGTCAAACCACGCTCAGCTTCCTCCCCCGCCGCGCGACCAGCGCCGAAGGAGCTGCGGATATCGGCCTGCTCCTCCGGCGTGAAAAACGTGAGAACGTGCTCTCGCCACGCCGACTCGTGGGTGCGCCAAAACCGCAGTTCCTCCACGGAATTCCGTAGAAACGCGGCTGCCTCGGGGACGGCGGGATTGCCCCGCAGCGGCTGGGTGCTTGGGGCAAGGACCATGTCGCTGAGAATCGTCCACAGCAAGGTTGCGTTGTCGGTGCGTCGGCGGTTGCGTGTGCGGAGCAGCGTGACCTCTTCGTGGCGGTACTCCGCGAGGGCCTCCACCACCTGCAGTGCGGCAGCGCGGCGGTGCGCTTGGTTGGACACGAGCGGTTCGTCGTGCACGAGGCTCGCCACGAAGCGACGCAGCATCGCCATGCGTGCCATCGCGTCGCCAGAAAAGGCCTTTTTCTCGGCGGACTTCAGCCCGTTCGTGATGGTGCGCAGCGCCTGCGGTGGCTGCAGCCAGTACGAGCCCCGCTCCTCGCCGGAAACGAGCTGGCGGTAGGGGCCGGCGAGGAAGACGCTCGCGAAGGCAACGAAGACGCGCTCCGTGAGATCCACCGTGTCGAGCAGGTCCTTTGTGAGCCGTAAGCATTGGCGGCGGTCCTCGTCCTCCGCCGCAGCCACCCACTCCGTCAGGTGAAATGTATCGCCGAGTTCCTCGCTGTAGATCACCCAGAGCTCATCCGACGACGTCCCTTTATCAGACGAGGGGGGCACAGAAGACGAAGACGGTTGCAAGGGGGGCGAGTCTGCGCGTGCGGCGCTAAGGAGGCGCGCCACAAAGGCCCAGGCCGCCCTGCCGCGGCGCACCCACCGCTGAATGTCAGACTGAAGTCGCGACAAGGACGTTTTCCTCTTCCTTTGTATCGCTGATGCTGCCGCCTTCGTCTGCGATGCCGTCTTCTTGCACGAGGTCCCATCAGCGCACACGTCGTCCTTGCGCATCGCAGAGCCGCCTGCTGCCGCGGTGGCAGAGGAGGAGGTGGAGGCGGCCGCCCCTCTGTGTGTAGCCGCAACGCGCACCCCAGTCGCAGCCCTCTTGGGAGTGCTGAACTCAGACGACATCGTCGGCGGCGGCGGAGGGGCGGTGACGCCGCTCTGCTGTTCACGTGCCACACGCGCCGCCCGTTGCCCGCGCAACGTGGTCAGCGTCGCCTGAATGGCCACATAGCGCTCCATCAGCTCCACCGACGTCTCTTCCAGGTGCTGGGTGTAGGTGTGGCTCAGTTGCGCAAGTCGCTTGCGGCCCTTGTTGTAGCGCCATAAGCTCTCTTGGTTGTCGTACGTCTCCAATTCTGCGGTGACCCCGGCAAGAGCATCGATGTCGCGCAGCAGCTTCTCCGCAGACTGCGTGGCGTGACGTCCGTCATTGACAGCTGCCGTGCGAGCGAAGTAACGGCCGAGCAGAAAAAGCATGACCAGCACGAGGAGCACCGCCACATGTCGGTATCCTCTGAGAAACACCACAGCAAACCGGCTGCGCTGTTCTGCTGTGGCCGCTGTAGGCGGTACGGCGGCGGTGAGGAGTTTGGCGGGAATCTTAGGTCGCGAGGCAGAGGTGGTGGCGCGACGCCCGCCCACGGGTGCCGGCGTTAAGACTCGTGACGGCTCCGAGTCTGATCGCCGCGGCACAAGCGTGCGAGACAAGTTGAGGCTGTCTTCCTTCAGCGCATCGGTATCCGAAGAGCTGACATCGTCCTTTTCTGTCGCTTTCTCCGGCCGTTTCGTTGTGGCCAACGAGTCCTTATCCGTCTCTTCACGGCCCTCCTTCTCCCTGGCCTTTTCAGCGGCGCGGTATTTCTCGAGGTAGTGCTTCACCATTTCCTCCGCACCAAGCAAGTCTTGAAAGCCGTAAAAGAAGTACTTTCTTGACGCTGATCCGCGCTTCCTCAGGCTCGAGCTTTGTGTGGCCTGCATCCGGATCGCCTCGTTGTGCTGAAGCACAACAACGAGAACGCTCGTGGGGACTCCCTTGACCTGCTGCGTTTCCAGCCGCACGCGCTTCACGTTGCTCCACTCGAGGTCGATGCGGAAGAGGGATGACGTGAAGTAAAACTCCTTCTCAGTCACCACCAAGTTGCCACGGTAGTTTTTGTACTGGCATGAAAAGGTGGACATGATTGCCGAATCAACACAGGTAGACCTGCAGAGCTCAAAGACACCAATAAAAGACCTGTGTTTCAACGCAGTAGTGCGTTACGTAGAGCCTCCAACGAGCCCCTCTGTCTGTTCCCCACAATGACGAAGCGAGACAGCAGTGAAAATGAAGCGTCACCGATTCTTTAAATGAATAATCATTGATACAACGCAGCAAAAGAATAAAAATGAGAGAGAAATAACAGCGTACGTAAAAGTCTTAAGACGCAGCACTTGAACGTTGATAATAGTTTTGTATGTTTTGCTAAAGAAGAAAAAATAATATGTCCAGTGGAAGGAGAAGTACAAGAAAGCTACGGAGTTTATCTGTTCCGTAGCTTTGCGCCGTGGTGTACAGTCGAGGTGAGGCCAATGGAGCCGCACGCAATTCTATTCACTTTCCGGTAAAAATGGAAAAGTTGTGTTGGCCGTTGATTTGAATGTGGGAATGAAAAATGGAACAGAAAAGTTCGGTATATTTCGAGTTGTGGTTGTTGTTTGAGAGAGAGATTGAGAGAGAAGGAAAAAAAAGAAGTCGATAGGAGAGTGGAGAAATGAGGACGACGACTAACGAAATCAGAGAGACCGTAGTGAGTCTAGGCAGTCATCCCGTTCCTGTTACTGCACAAAGGATGCTTTTTATTATTATTGCGGCACGCTCACCTCAAGGAATACTCAGAGAGAGAGAGAGGCACAGCTGAGCAAGTTGCGTAGTGGAAGAGGTCAATCACTTCTGGAATAGTCCATCCTTCTTTGCGTAATCAACCACAATAAAGCCATATCGATTCTGCCAAGGCAATCATTTTCCCTCCGACGGAAGAGGGAGAGGAAGCCAGGTATGCTTGATGTGTTTCGTGTTGATTTGCTAACAGAAATCAGAAACTCCTACCAAGGAAACCGACAACAAAACGAAGAAGTGAAAGATCCAAAGGCGGGAAAGGAAAATGGAAAGAGACTCTAATGGCAACTCAAAAGTCCGCCGCCACGGTGAAACACTAAGAAGAGATGAGGTACTGCAATTGCAGCAGTTGTCACCCAGTTAACCTTTACTTCAGCTGTAGACCCGTCGCTTGTTGCCAAAAAAATAAATATCTCGAAGTCCATCACAGTGCCACTTTTTTCTTCGTATTGACACGCTGGTGTTGCTTCCTTTTCCTTGCTTTGTGTGTGCATGTGTGTGTGTGGATCCTCGCACCGGAACGGCATCGATTGGACTCGGCTTCTCACGTCCACTTCCGACTCGTGCACACACGCACAAACAGGTACACCACGCACGCCCTTTGCTTTCTGACTCTATACAGCGTTTATGGTCCCTTCCTTCTTTCAAATATCCATTCTGCTCTGTCTAAAAAACTCTTTTTAGTAAAATCGAGAACATCGTAAATACATGGAAACTTCTTTGTTTTAATACAAGAAAAATAACACTAAAACGATATATATATATATATATATATATATATATATATATA
>NW_015438358.1:70680-128355 GCF_001293395.1 Leptomonas pyrrhocoris
TATATATATATATATATATATATATATATATATATATCAAGACCACAGCATGCAAGCTCAGCGAACTTTCAAGCATTTAACAGTACATGTCACCGCGTCGAGCTCCCATCACAACAACTAGCGACGAGTTGGTTCGCCCAGAGTTGAAAGACGTAAGGAGATTATGCAGGTGCAACTGGAAAGCTTCGTCCCAGCATTCCCTCCCCCGTCGCCAGCAACTCTCTGATAAAAGGGAGAAGGAAAAAAGGACCCTGCAGCTGCGTCAGTAGTTGACTCGACCCGAGTGAAAATGAAAACGCGGCTCCATTCAACAGATATGCACAGCACGTGACTCCAACGGGGAGAGCAAAAAGAAGAACACAAAAGGGGAGCTACCTAGCGCGGAGCAGCGGCAGCTGTTTCTCTTATTGTCACTTGTTCTCTCCTGCTTACCCGCACTTGAAGAGCAGCACGGCGACCTGGCCAAGGTAGAAGTACAAGAAGCAGTGCGTGTCGTGGGTGACGAAGCTGCCAAAGTTGCGGCCCACGATGCAGTGCCACGTGGGCTGATACTTCTTGTCGAACTCCTTCTTAATGTAGGCGGCGATGTCCTTCTCAATGTTGAACTTCTCCATCGCCTGCAGCGTCACCTCAATCGCGTCCGCCTGCATGTCCTCCGGCATGTCGGCGTTCTTGACGGTGGCCTTGTGGTCGTTGTTGTACATTTTTGCTGTCGCCAAAGGAAATACGACGGTACAGCGATGGATGAGTGCAGCGGGGTGGTAAAGGGGCGAAGAAGAAGCGCAATAACAGGTGGGGAAAAAACTAGACGGTTGGGTCTCGTGGCGTTGGCAGTAGGAAGTCGTTGTGTGGTAGGGCCGGCGAATTGTTGACGGCAAACCGTGGCGGCAACGCAAGAGAGCAAAAGGGAGAGAGTAGGGACGAAAGGAGGAGAGAAGTGAAACGTCGGCAGGAAGCAATCGCACGTGGGGTAGAGTGAAGCCCTACGCTGCCGAGTCCGATCACCCCTTTACTGCTAGCGTGGAAGTGTCAGAGCCGCAGCTCTGGAAACCGTGCAACGGCGTGTTTGTGGGTATGTGTGCATGTGTGTTTGGAGAACAGCGTAGACAGAAGCCGCGTTTCTGCTTCGGTTGCGACACGAAATATGAAAGGACAATACGCGAAAAGCCCCGACAGAAGAAGTCAGCGTGGCGGATGTGCCGTGTGCTGCTGAAAAAAGTGCTGCTCTTCGCAGAGGAAGTTTTGAGTTCGGCAACAGCACCAAATAGATCTAAAAAAAAAACATCCTTTTCATTCACCGCTTCCACTGTCCGGAAAAGGAGCTATAAAAAAAGGAGAGGCAGTTTTTCTATGCTTTGCTTCTTAATACTTGTCTATGCAGTGGAGCTCACAGTGCCAGCAAATACTCGTGCGACGGTCAAACAAGCTGGGCGGGAGAAGTACCGTCATGAAATGGAAAAAAATAAAAACAGTAATAATAATAATAAAGGAATGCCTGCTAGCGCCTCCCTCTTTTTGAGACTTCAAAAGAGGTCTTCGCGTCGCCCATCAGCAAAACAGTGCGCGGTTAATCTGCGGCCGTGCTGCATTCACACTCTTTAAAGTGTTGGAGGTGTCGTCCGTGGTGCCGCCGGTGCTGTCCTCCTCGTCATGACCCCCATCGTTCTGCTTGGAAGAAAACGGAGAGCGCGTCGGCGGCACAGCCTGCTCACCGCCCTTGTTGGCTTCCCCCACGCCTGCCTGGGAATTACTGCGTTGGGCAAGCACCATGTCAAACAATTGCTGCGCATCGCTGGGCCGCGTCCCCTGGGACAAAGGGGAGGGAAAAGGCGAGTGCCCGTGCCCGCACTGGGGTGTCGGACCCGCGTCCGCCGAGTGCGTCGTTTCGTCCGCTGCATCAACGGACGGTGGGAAGAGAGGGGCGCCGTTGTCGCTGAAAGCGGCGACCACGACAACGTCCTCAGCGACCGACTTCTGCGCCGTCTCGGTGGCTCGAAGGTCCTCCAACGGTGACTCACTTTGGTGGTCGGCCGGCGACCTTGGTGGTGGCTGAAGAGGCTGCTTCCATTGCTGCTGCAGCTGCTGGAGGGCAAGTTGCTTCTGCCGTATTGCCGCTGCCGCATCCAGCAGCTCGGATAAGGACAGCGAGCTCAAGTCCCTCCCGCCTTCAGGAGACGTACCGAGCTCAGCAACGTTTGAGCCAGCGACGACGCCACTACGCGGGCTGCCGTCGGCGGAAGACGATGGAGACGTTCGACGCTGAGCGGAGGACCCTCTGCTGCGCTGCTGCGAGCCGGTGGCGTCCCGGCTGCCGCTAGAGGGCAGGTGTGTGGATGCCTCCCGCAGCTGTTGCTGCTGCGGCGCCGATAATTGGGCCATGTAGTGATCCGCCACTTCCTGCAGCACCGGTGCCGTCAGCGAGCCGTACAACTCGAAGTACGCCCTCTCCTCGTCCGTTGTCACTGTCTGCGCAAAGGACGGCACCACCGCCTTCTGCTCCGGTGAGGTCCGTGAAGTGGAGCGGCGAGCGTTGGACTTGAAAGATGCAGGGGAGTAGGCGAGGGGGTCTCTGTTTTCCTGCTCAGCCAGTCGCTTGCGCACTGCCGCTTCACGGAGCACCTCGCTGCGCAGCTTCTTGCGCTCGCCGGAGGGGCCGTTGCTGTGGTACTCCACCGACAGCGCACCTGCCCGGGCTGCGCGCAGACGCAGCTGCCGCTCCCTTCTCGCCACCTCCTTCTCCCTCGCTGCGATGCGCTCCATCGCGGCGCTTTCGCGCGCGGCCGCCTCTCTCGACTGGATGGCCGTCACGCCGTAGAGCACCTCCTTCTGCCGCTTCTCCAGTCGGCGCTTCTGCTTTGCGAGGTCTTGCTTCAGCACCTCCATCTCCTGCCGGAGTCGAGTGATTTCCTTCAGCTGGTCCGCCACGAGGGTGCGGTCTTGTGTGAGTTGTTGCCGTAAGGCGTCGGTCTGACGGCGGAAGTCGCAGCCTCGCTCATTGCTTGCTAGCACAGCCGCTTGCAGCTCCTTCGCTTCAAGGCATAGCGCTTCGTAGATGGTCTTGTCCTCGGCAGCTAAACCTGACGGCGTGAACAAGTCCTCATCGCTGTGTTGGAGGGAGGCGCGCGTGCCGTTGTCGTCCCCCGCCTGCGATCCGTTCCCCTCGTAAGCGGACAACACGGAGGAAGAGGCGGTAGAATGAACAGAGGAGGTGCGCGTAGTAGCTGGCGTCGCAGAGCTGGACCGATTAGGCCGCAACGCGGCCAACGCTGCTTGAAACCGCCCAGGACGCGTCTCATTGTTTTTTGCCACAGCTGCGTCGTGGTTCGCAGAACTGCCGTCTAGTTCTTGCGTTTTCGTATTTGCACTTGCCCGCGTGTCGTCCACCACTACACGCGAGCGCAGCTCCGGTGCAACGGCGTTTGCCACAGCACCCAGCCCGCGCAGCGACGGCGGCGCGCTCGTCGGCAGCCCTCGCTGAGGGTGAAGCGGTGGCGCGCCCAACGGCAGCAACCGTGAAGAGGAGAAAGACGAAAGGTGCGTAGAGGGGGCGTTCGTCGAGAGCAGCCGTGTTAGCGACGTCAACAGCAGCGTCTCGCAACTGGACACCGACAGGGCAGCGTCCACCGTCTCTAACGATGGCACCACCTGATGCAGTAGGCAGGCGTACGCCAGTGCGGCCACCCACCGTTCACTGCTGCCGCATACATCTGCCATGTGTGGCGCCTCCCGTGCCACCTCCGCTCTCACCAGCTCCTCCAACTCTGCCAGCGTGGCAGCAGCGTTGAAGCCGTCGATCGCGCTCGCGGACTTCTCGCGGAAATCCGCCAGCTTCGGCATCAACTCCGCGGCCACGATGTGGACGTCTTCCAACGCGCCCACCACCATGTGCAGCAACTCCATAAGCACGGATGGGGAGGCGGACAACACACTGTGGGATAACGGAGTCGGGTGCAGCTGCAGCGACCACCGCGCAGAGAGACGATAAAGACCCATCGCTGCGATGCCTTGCAGATCGTCTACGGCGGTGTTGGCCACGTTCACGGTGCACGAAGAACGGCGGGTCGCGCCACGACGTTCGTTGGCATCGTCTGCAGCGCGCAGCGTCGAGAGGAAAAAGCTGTTGACAGCGGCGACTCCTTCGTTGAAAGAGAGATCGAGCAGCGTGAGTGTCTCACTCGCAGCCACAGTGAGGTTGCGCTCCATGAGTGCTGCACGAGAGGATTCCAGCCTGCTTTGCATTTCATCGCTCTCACGGAGGCTGACGGCGAAGGCGTTGTGCGAGAGGTGCAGCTCCCGCAGGCGCGGAAACCGCGCAGCAGTGAAAAACAGTGGCACGGCAAGCGGGCAGGAGTGCCGCAGTTCTCGTACGAGTTGCTCAGCTTCGTCTACGGATGCTGGGTCCACGTTAGGCGTTTGCTGTATCGCACCGTTTGTGCAGGCGCACGTGCATTCTAAAAAGCTGTGGAGGTGGTTGTAGGCAACGTCCAATACCTCCAGCGTTGCGGGAAGGGCCCGAATCCACGACGCCGAGCCATCGCAGCAGCACCTCCGCTGTGCCCCACTGCGGTCACAAATATGGTGGTTGACACGGTAGTAAGGAGTGCTGGCGCGTCCGAGTTGGTTGTGCGACAGTCGCAGCTCCACGAGGTTCACAAACACACCATCCAGTCCGTTCACGTGATAAATCTGATTGTGATCCGCCAGAAGCACCGCCACGGCGCTCGCTACGGTTGCCTCCTCCTCGTTTGTTTCTTCCGAACTAAAGCACAGCCGTGAGATGCCGCGATCACGCAAGTCGATATCCATCGCTGCTGTACTTGACTAAATGTTGCTTTCAAGAAGAGAACAAAAAGTTCTTTGATGTATGTGAGGGTGATATCTTCTATGTTGCTTGTATCGTGTTCTATTCTTCGCTGCGTACTGCCGAACTGACCGAACGCTTCCCCGGCGAGACAGCCAAGTATTATGCAGTGGGCTGTGCGGTCCACCCGAGGCGATCAATGTGGGGATGGAATTAAAAAATGATGAGTCTCTATTTCCGCCCCCGCTCTCAAACGGGCAGCATCAGCGCATACGAAGTGCTGCGACACAACAAAAGATAGCGAGGAGGAGATGTAAAAAGAAAAGTGATGGCAATCCGTTGAAGATGAACAGAAAAAAAGAATTGAAAAAGATTCGGGCAGCATGAGGACTACGTCCCTGCGCAAGCAAAGTCGCGTTCGACAGCACCAACGCAGTTTTCGTTTCAAAAGAAATGCACACCTGCGTGAAAGATATTTTCGCTGTTGCTTAAGCCTTTACGAGCTAGTTTGTAAACAGCACTAGAACACGGCGAAGCTCACAGCGTCGTTTCCTTTTTGTCTAAACTGTCGTCCAGAAGTTTGTCGCACGACTTCGTTTCTCTCTTCTTGGCGTTTTGCGTTGTGTGCGCAACCAACACAGCATCTGCACAGCGCACAGTAGGAGAAGTCAGAGAGTTCCCTCAAAGAAGAGAACAACAAAAGTAAATGAGTCAATTAAAAATACCGTGCAGACCCACGAGAAAACAACGGTGGTAAAAGGAAACATACAAATCAACGCATTTTGTCTAACAACAAGAACAGCGAATACGAACTCTACGGGCGATCAACTCGGCTCTTGACCTACGCAAAAAAAAAAAATATTGCGTTGCTTTTGAAGTGTACATTCCTCGTTGTCTCTACAGCTCAGGGCAACCACTATACTGAAAAGCGTGACCGTCCTATCATAATAAATAGTAAGTAATAGAAACACAGAAGACCGTGAGGACGCCCACACGGTCGCCCGTCAAGGAACAAGAAGGAGGCGTCGTCGTAATACTCAAAGAAGGCAACGATGTTGAAGATAGTAATATAAGAGGAGTTGCTGCGACGTAGCTTGCAGTGCACGCGACAACCCAGAAGAAAAAATGGGCTTCACCACCGCCCAGAATGTGAAAGAGAAACGAAGGAGGATAATAACAATGAAAAAGGTATGGCGCAAAATCAATGCTGACTGATACGACGAAACAAAAGGGGCAGGTATATTAGAACGCCAAGTAGCTCTCGCGAGCAGAGGCACCTTCACCGGTGTGCGACCCACGCGGGTTGCGAGGCACCGGACTCTCACGGCTCATGCCGCTTGGCGGGTGGGCGGAGCCGTGGCCGTGTTCCATGCCCACCTCGCCGTCAGAGGGCACCAACACGTACGACTCCTCGCTGCTGCTCTCGTGGAGGGCACGTACATTGTCGGAGCCCTGGTGGCTGTTCGCCCCGACATCGCGCTGCGAGCGTTGCATCGGTGTGCCGGGTGTAAGCCGATCCGCCGTGACGTTCTGTGAGTCTGCGAGACGCTGCGGCTGGCCCTTCTTCTGCAGCGTGGCCGCGTCCAAGAATTGGCCTGGCCAGGCGTGATGACCGCTGCCCTCGTGGTGGCGGCTGCTGTGCCTCGACGAAGGGCGGGAGTCCTGCGGCTTTTGTTGTTGTCCCGGCAGCTCCGGGTGGCCCGTCTCGTATCCGCGGGCGCCGCCACCGCCGCGCTCCCTGTGATGATGCCGGGGTGATTCGCCGTTCTGTCGCATCCGGGCGTGGTGCGCGGCGAGCTCGTTGAGGCTCTTTTCAATCTCGCTAGCGTGACTGTAGCGGCGCGCGTGGCGGGGCTGCTGAGGGTCGCGGTGTCTGCGCTGCCCTCCATCGCGCTCAGCCGCTTCGCCAGACGTTGGTTGGTAGCCGTCGCGCGAGTACGTCGAGTGGCTGCTGTACGTCTCTTGAGGGGCAGCAGACGGGACGCCAGAGAGGTCGTAGGCCTCGGCGGGCAGCGAGGAGACACCGTTGCCGCGTGAGTCGCGACTTGAGGCACGACGCGCGGGGCGGACGTGGGGTCGAGAGTCGACGACCTCTTCGTACTCGCGCGGGTCGCGGCGACGGCCAGACGAAGTGACGGAAGGGGTGTCCGCGCCCGCCGATTGCATGGATCGATTGTTGATCGTGACAGGCTGGGAGGCGTGATCACGGTTGGCCGAAGCACGGTGGCCGCTGACGGACTCGTGAGGGCCATACGCACTCAGTGCTCCTCGCACCTCCGTCTCGAGAGCAGCGATGGACTGCCACTCTACCGGGTTGTACATCGCGCGCAGCTTTTGCTGACTCCACGTCGCGGCAGCCGGCGACTGCGAGCGTGGCGAGGTCACCCCGTTCAGCCCTTGCGACAGGGAGTTCTTGCGGCTGAAAACGAGGCCTTCCATCGGCTCCGTCGCCGCTCCATGCTGGTCGAAGTTGTCGCTCTGCTCACGTGTGGCCTGCTCCTCCTGGTTGGCTGGAGAGGATAGCATCAGCAAAGGCGCGCCGCCGTTGGATCCGCCGGGCGCGTTGTAGGCCGACCCGGTAATCATGAGCGGCACCTCAGGACGCATCGCCATCGGGCCGCGGTAGGCGCGTGTGCGGTACGCCAGCAACGCCGTCTGCACCTTCGACTTGGTCAGCTGCCGCGCCGCAAATTGCGAGACCGTCGCAGAGAAGACAAAGGTCCCGTCGAAGATGTGCGGCAGACTGACACAGCGGAAGAAGGGGTGCGAGACGAGACGCAGCGCGGGCCCGTGCACGGAGCAGAAGCTGCGCGCAAACACGGCGTCCAAGATGGCGTCGAAGAAGTCGCGCACCTGGAACACCCACGGCATATCTTCTAAGACGTTCTCCGGCGCCCCCTCCCCGCCCTCGCCGTCCTCGGTCTGAAATGCAACGCTGGTGGTCTCACTCGTCTCCCGCGCGGATTGCATGTAGACAGCGGCGAGCGACACGCCAATGGTGCGTCCCTGCGAGCCCGATGGCGGCGGCACTGCTCGCACTACTCGATGTCCTCGCCGGGCTGCCGTGGTCCCAAAGTACTCTAGCTCCTCCGCCTTGGTCAATATCCAACTGTCCAAAGACCGGCTGATGCTCCGCAGCACGCGCTGGTGCACGTAGCGCCGGACACGCATGCCAACCGTCTCGGCTGCCGTGCCCGCGACACCGCCGCTGCTGTTCGCGACCACTTCCTGCCACACGTCCAGGATATCCACCGGGGAAAAGAATTTTGTCAGCGTCGGTGCCGGCGTAGGGACGGGCGGCGACGTCTTCGGCGTCACTAATGCGGTGCCGTCGCCGGCAAAGAGCTCGAAGCACAGCGTCAGGTACGTCCACCAGTCGTCGTGCATCGTCCAGGAACGCTCCTTCTTGCCAATCGACTCGCTCAGCATCTGCTCCAGCACGTACAGGGGAGGCAGGTACTCGAGGACGCCGCACTGCTGCCGCTCGTAGCCCCAGGCGAGCGTGTTCACGCCGAGGTCCGGCACGAACAGCTGAATGTTGCTCGACGGCACCTTCGGCGCCGCTCGCTTCTGCTTTTTCGTGTCGTCAGGCGTGTCCGCAACGCTCTCCTGCTCCTCTTCCTTCTCAGCATCTTGGTCCGCGTTCTGGACGCGAACGAGAAGACGCTGCGGAGGGCACGGTCCCAGAAGCATGCCCTTACCGTGAAGCGACGTAATGAGCAGCAGCAGCTGCGCGGCCAGGACGTGGGCGAGCTGCAGCCTCACCTCCTCCTTCATCCCTCGCGCCCTGTCGTCAGGGCGGAGAATCGCGTGCATGAAATCCTTCAGCGACATCACCGCCGTGGACTCCGTCATGCTCTTCAGCTTCGCGTTGTACTCCACCGCGTCACGCTCGGGCGAACCCGTGACGGATTGTTCCAGCGCCAGAGCCGAGATCCACGGCTCTTGGAAGATGTAGTACCGCTGCTCATCGACCAGGACGCCGTACACCCGCGAATGAAAGGGCAGGCGGGACGCGTACTCCATCATGATGGCCGCCTCCACGTCCTGTTGCAGAAGTTGCTCCTGCTTGGCCTTGACGGCCTGCCCCCCAGCCTCGTTCCACACCACATCCGCAGCGGCGTCCCAAGTTGGCGCCATGCGGCCTCGGTTGCGCGGCATCACCCGCACGTCGAACACCTCCGACGTCGTCTGGTTCACCGCGCGGCGAATTGCACCGTACGGCGTCAGCCCAACGACGGTGTCGGCGTTGGCCGCGTTCGCGCCTTCCTCGTCGTCGGCGTCGTCGGTGGTCTTCTTAGCAGGGACGAGGGTGTTCGTGAAGATGGAGCTGCGCCGCGGTTGCCGGCCTGTCGCCCCGCTCGGCTCGCTCCGTGGGCCATTGTCGCCCGCGTCGTCGCCGTCGTCGTCGGCGTCGTCCATGACGAAGTCTTCCAGCGTCAACGGATCGCGCGGCTCCGGCTCGGTCTTCTGAATCGCCTCCGGTGGCGCCGCCAGCGTCAGCACCGCGAAGTCGAGGCAGTTGCCGTGGTACGTCTCCTCCCGCGGCTTGTCGGCGGCCGCGTGGCCGAAGGACGACACCCACGGCACCATCGGCGACGACGTCGCGCACACCCGCAGCTTCGAGTAGCCGAGGCCGGCGCTGGCGGCATCCTCGCCTTCGCCGTTCTGCACGTCGACGATATCGCATTCCGTCGCCCACAACAGCGCCTTGTAGGCGGACATGAAGGCAGACTTTGTCGAGAAGGACAATGCGACGCCCTGCAACCGTCGATACGTCATCACCGTCGTCGGACAGAATCGTGGCACCTCTGCGACGGTCTTGCCGCCGTAGATGCCGTTGGAGCGGAAAGGCAGCAGCACCAACGTCAGTTCGATTGTATACTTCTGGCGTGAGCTGATGGTCACCATTGTCAAGGTCAGGTACTGGCCGCCGCCAACCTTGCCCGTGTCTGCTGCCACGGCGTCAGCGAAGGTGTCGCGGTCGTCCTCATTATTGACAATTGTGATTTGGCGGTTCTTGGTGGACAGCAGGCGCTTCTTATACTCCTTCAGCGCCACCAGGTCGTCCACGATGCGCGGCGTCAGCGGGAGGGAGGAGGCGGGCGGGGCAATGAGCTGGCCCAACGTCAAGCCCTCGGAGCCGTAATTCACCGCCGACGGGCTCAGCGACTCGCGCGGAAAGAGGAGGAGCTCATAACAGCGGACGTCAAGCGTGGTGCCGCTCTCCGGTTGCAGCGGCACGCCGAGCGCCTGGCCGCCACAGATGCGCAGGATGCGACGCGAGGGAGGGCCGTCCTTGCGGGTCGCCGGGCGGCCATCGTCGCGGAGCGCCTCAGCGGTGCACCACAGCCCTCCCAGAGTGGCCATCCCGCGCTGATCGCCCGTCACCCGCTGGTGCGCCTCGGACACGTTGCCGGACTCCGCGGGCGACTCGAGCGGCGGGTCGACGATGTTCTGCATCTCCACGTTCGCCAGCTGCATCGGCTGCAGGTTCAGATAGCGGCGCACGCCTTCCTCATGAGTGCTGCTGTCGCTGATGAGCTGACGTAGCGCATCGTCTTGGTCGCGGTCGTACACCACACAGCGGCACGTGCCAGTCGTGCCTACCGTCGGTGCCACTTGGACCGGCTGCAGCGTGCGCACAACTTTCTCCGTGTCCAAAGAGCTTGAAGCGGCGCCGCTCGCGCGCATCACACCGGCGCAACTCTGTAAAGCGTCGTAAGGGTGCCGCGTCCACGCTGCGTCGTTGGCGGCCAGCGCCTCTTTTGCGTGTTGCTGGGCCGCAGCTTCCGAGTAGCAGGCGGTGGGCGGAAAGGTCAAGTGGACCCGCGTGCGGCGGGCAATGCTGAGCCGCTTCGAGCTCCGGGTCGCTGCCGCAGGGCGATGCTTCGGCCCCCGTCGCTGGGCCCGCGGCTTAATCTCCGAAAGCGGTGCACTCTCAAAGTGGAGCTCGCTCTCAGCGGCGGCGGCGGCGCTCCGACTGGTGCCCTCGTCTTCCTCCTGCAGGAATACCGGACTCTTCGGCGACTCGGAGGCGGCGGTGCGCTTGATGGCCTCGGCATGGCGCTTCTTTGCGTCCGACTCCACCGCGCGCCGCTTCGCTGCCAGAATGTCCTGCGCACGCTGCGACAGCCGCTTGGGTGGCGCCGGGATCTCTTGCAGCGCCGCCGCGGTGCTCTCGCCCAGGCGGGGACTAAAGAGCACCCACGCCTGATGCCCGTCAGCTGTTTTCGTCAGCTGCACCTTGGCACGGTGCCGCATCACCTGCTCACCGTTTTCATCAGTCGTCATAGAGGTGGGGCTGTCGACAAGGGCGGAGGGAGAGGGGATTTGCGGGTGGCGGTGCGGGTAGGCGGCACCGCGGCTAGCCGTCCGCCGCGGCGCGGTGGCGTCGTCGTCGACCGCAAAGGAGATGGTGTCGTCGGTGCGCGCGTTGGCGTCGTCAACGTGGAAATATATGGTGTTGCTGGTGGCGGTATCGGGAGTCGTCTCAAACGCAATCGGAGAGTCCGCGCTGGCGGCGCGCTCCGCCGGCGTGCGCGGCGTGGCATGGCGGCTGCTGTGGCGGTTCGCCCGGGGCGGGATGAGCGGCTCCGCGGCAGTCGCGCCGGCGGGCTGCGAGCGGGCCGACAGCGGGGGCACGTCGACGACGTTGCCAACTCGAGGCGTCCGCGGCGTCGCGGCGCGGCTGTTGGCGCGGCTCGTGGGGATCTGCGGTGGGACGACGCGAAGGCCGCCGCCTGGGGTGCGCGGGCCCTCGGCGGGGCTGTTGGCACGACTTGCGGAGCGGCTAGCGGCGGCGCGGAGAGCCCGCGGCGACACTCGTGACGGCGGTGGAGGCAGGTGCGGTTGGATGCTGTCGGCGCCGCGGGAAGATCCGTTCTGGCGACCGGGGGGGATCGCCTGCCCGTCCTCACGCATCACCTCACCAGGATCGCTTGGGTCTCCGTGCCTGCGGCGTCGCGTCACCACCTTGCGTCGCACCACCTTCGTCCTTTTCTTCTGAGTACCGCTCCCGCTGGAGGCGACGCTGGACTCGAGTGGCGTGCCCTGGTCGACGGAAGCCACGCCCTGCTGCGGCAGGCTGTCATTGATCAAGTCGATGAAGCTCGGCGTAGCCTCTTGCGGGGCCGTTGCCCCTCGCGGCGAGGTATTCTCCGGCGTCTGGCGTACAAACCCGCCCCCGGTGCGGCGAGGGACGGGCACCGCCGGCGCCAACCCCCCGCCCACCGATGGTGTGGCGCTGTTCGAATGCACGTCGAAGGTGAGGCTGTGCTGCGAGCTGGAGAGCGCCACGGCGGCTGAGGCGGCTCTATCAGCTCCGCGGTTCGGTGTCTGGTCTACGTCGAAGTCAATCGAGGTGGCATCCGTCGAGCCGGACCGGTGCGCCGCAGCCCGTGACCCTGCGTGAGAGCTAGACTCCAACACAACCGGCTTGGAGGAAGCCACACTGCCATTGCGTGGGGTGCCGGTGCGAACGGAGGCAACGCCGCTTTCCGCTGGTTTAGCAGGCGGCACCGCTCGCGCAGGTTGAGACGAAATGTCGGTGGGTGGGGGGGTCGCGTGGGCAGAGGGCACGCCGTTGCTTCGATCGTCGCGAGGCGCGATCACCGCCCTGTCGGCGCTGTCCTCCTCACTGTCGCTCACCAACAACTGCCGGAAGCGAGACGCCATCTTTGCTTTCCTCTCTAGTGTGTTGGCGTTCTATAGTGGTCTTGGAATGTGGAAGAGAATGGTGTCGCTTTGCACCGCTTTCAAGCTGCGCAGCGGCTCTGCGGTATTGTGAGCCTATGAGTGCAACAGCAAAGTCACCAGCAAAGCAAAAAAAAGGAGTCAAAGAGCCTTTTTCCTTTTGGATCTCCGCTTCCCTACCTCAGAGAGGCACGAAAAGAAGAAGAATAGAGTGATTCACTGCAACGCGCTTCAAGCGGGGAGATTGCTGCCTTCCCCGAATGATGAATGCAGAAATGTAGCACGCAGCAATAAGAAGGGAAACTTGCACTACTTCAGAGAGATGCGTAAAGGCCGTAGGTGGTTTTAGCGTTGTGTGCTTAAGCTGCTTTACGGGCGACGAGGCGAAAAGCCTGCTTTCCGTTGACGTTGTTGCTGTCTAAGTCTTTTGGTTCCGCTTTTTAAATTGTGTGAGGCAGCGGCTCGTGCCGATCGGCGGTGAAGATTCCGTTGGGGAGCGGCGAGTGAAGAATAGCTTGGATTGCTTCTTGCCGTTGCTGCTGGCTTCCTCAACCTCGAAACGGGAACGATAATAATTACGGATGCGTAGGAGCGGTTGACACGGGTCGCAGCGTGTGCAGAGAACAGCTGTTGAGAGTTTCCTCCGCGGTACTAAAAAGATATGAAAGGTTGAGGAGCAAAAGGACGGCGAAGCGTTACAAAAGAAAAGATAAACAGTAGTAAGAAATTCAGAGAACGGTGACCACGACGTCATACCCAACGTGCGAGTTCGGTCTCACTGGTCTGGCAGACAACTTTTGTGTATGCTCGAAATACGCTTGTGCTAAAGTTATCTGAACGGGCTTGGGTCGCGCACGCTGCTTCTGCGTTCCCCATCAAAAAACAAAAACACTCTATTAAGCTGAGAAAGACGTAAACAGCATCACTTGTCTTCTCTTCTCTCTTTCACCAGTTCGCCATTGCCGCGGATTCAGAAAGTGCATAAATCAGCTTACGCCAACTATTTTGTTGTTGTTGATGTACGTGGGAAAGCGTCTTTGGTCGGAACGCGTTTGTGTATCGCGCTGTCCACGAGGAAGAGGAAAAACGAGAGATCCGCCCGAAGATGAAGAAACGTCGCCTGGAAGAGAAGAGAACAACAGGGAGGAAGCAGCGGTTCCAATAGCTGCAAAGGAAAGGGGAATTTGGCCAAGAAGGCAATGAGAAGAAAACAAAACAAGAAACGGCTGTACATCTGAGTTTGGAAGCCAAAGGTGTAAGGAACAGGGTAGACAAGGCACACGCCACACAGACGCACACGCACACAATCACAAGCACACACGCACAGTGGGAGAATTACTTTGGACGATGTACCCGGCTCTATGCATTGAAAGAGAGGAGCAGCAGCTGCAAAACAAAAGAAAAAGGAGGCAAATGAAAAAACCACAACAAAAGAAACGTGATGCAATAGTACGGTCCATGTGAGCGTCCGCGGATTTGTAAAAGAAAATGGTGAAAAGACCACGCCGACTTCGTTCTGCTCAGGCGCCCTTCAGTAACTCCTCGGGGCTGGGCAGTTTATAATACCCGGTGTATCCCTCCTCGCCGTCCAGCTCTTCCTCCATGTTGGCAGACGTTAAATCGACGTCATCCGTGTACACGTCATCCGGCACCGCCCGTCCACCTCTCTTCTGCTGCTGCAAACGGACGTAGTTGTCGTTCAACTCCGCACAGCGCACCGGGGACAGTGGCACGGCATCCTCGAAGTCCTCGTCGTCGTCGTCGTCGTCCGCCTGATCGTCGCTGCTGGGCACAATTTCCAGCGCAAGGGGAACGGGACGTAGCGGTTGTAGCGGCCTTGTTGAATTGAAGTTTGGGGGCGAGAGGGCCGCCGCGTCCGTCCGATGGCTGTCCCCTTCCGATAAGGGCAGCGAGTCGAGTGGTGGCAGCGGCGGCAACCTCCTCTGCGCGCTTGGAGAGAGAGGGGAGTTGCGCGCGGCGTCTGGTCGGGGCGAGGCCGCACCCGACGTCGGTGTGGAGGCGTTGCTGGCGCTGACACCGCGTGTGACACGGCGGCGCTGCAGCAAGTCCTTCAAGTGCTGCAGCATCTCCGCGTAGCCGTCCATCGAGCTCTGATGCGGGGCGCCTCCATCACTGCTGGCACTGCCGCCACTGCCGCCTGCCGCGTTGACCGCTGTTGGCGTCGTTGGCTTGCTGGTCTTGGGAGAGCGTGAGGAGGGGGCGGAGTACGGTGCGGCGTAGTTGATGTCGCCCAGCGACAGCGCCGTGACATGCGCAGACGCCAACGGCGGAGGTTTGCTGTTAGAGGTGGAGGGCCGCCTCTCCTTGCGCGCCGCAGAATCGGACTGCGCGGAGAGCCGCGCGCCGTCCGGGCCGCGCGAGGCCGAAGTCGGAGCCGACTCGGCACCGTTAGCATTTGTTGCCCCGTTGTAATGCATGCGATGACGCTGCTTCAGCAGGGCCAGATGGCCCACCGGGCTGGCCGCCTCCGCTGAAGAGCTGCCCGACGCACCACCCGCAGCAGCCTCATCGCTCGCCTCCCGCAAACTGCGCAGCGCCTCCAGCGTGTTCGGCACCGCGTTCTCCTCCGCTTTGCGCCGCCGCTGCTCTTCCGCCAAAAAGCGCTCGTCATCGTGCGACACGGCCTCGCGCGACATCCCCACATAGCTAGCGCCTTCGTTTACGAGACGGCGGTTGTGCTGCCGGTGCCCACCGGCCAACTCGGAGGAGACGAGGTTCAGCGCCGGGACGTCCTTCATGTCCGCGTTGCTCGACACGGCCGACGGGCTCGTCTGTTTTCCTCTGCGCCGCAGAATTTTCAGCGCCTCCCTCACCGGGTCGTCTGCAGCGGCGGAAGACGCCGGCGCCAGCGGGTTCGCCATGTCCACGCTGCGCGGGATATCGACCAACTCCGCCGGCGGGGAGGCGCGTCGACCGACGGGCACGTGCGCATTCGGCTTCGCCGCGGCCTTCGGCTGTGCCCGTGGCGAGTTGGCTGGAGAGACACCGCGGACGTGACTCACCGGCAGGGGGAGGGCGTCGGGCCGCGGGCTGAGGCCGGGCGTAGGACTCGTCGTCGGCGACAGGTGGTCGTCACTGCGCTCGTTCAGCGGCTTCAAGTAGCCCTTCTGCACGCGATTCGGCCGCTGCAGACGCGGGTCACCACCGCCCGCCGCTGCGCGCGGGGAGAGGGACGCCGGGGAGGCGGCGCCGTCGCCTCTGCCGAGCAGGTCGTTGCTTGCGAGCTGCCCCGCATGGCGTGGGGAGCGGTGGTTGGGCGCTTCGTTGCCCAGCGGCGCCAGGGCTGACGGCCGCCGCAGTTCGTTGTTGCTATCTCGAGGCGCCGGCGACACGTGGAGGTCCTGCGAGCGCCGCGCCTGAGCAGCCGGAGCGGGCTGCAGTATCATCTTGTGTCCGCCGATGCCATCGTCCATCCCCGCAGGTGGCGACGCCTTCTTGCGACCCGAGGGCGAGTTGGTCGGCTTCGCGTTGTTGGCCAGCGAGCGCCAGTCAGCATTGACGACCTCCGCTGATTGCCCGGATGGCCTCGACGGCGACTGGGGACGCAACTGCGTTGGACTGGTCCCGGGCCGCGCTTCACGGGCACCATCTCGCCGCTCAATGTGATCCGGCTGTGGGGAGTTGGCGGCATAGACGACCTTGCGAGCGGGGCTGTCACCTGCCTGCTTTGGACTGACGGCGGCTGCGTTGCCGACGCGTTGGCCAGGCGGGGCGTACGGACGCTGCGGTGTGGTGGGACGACTGCGGGGCTGCTGCTGTTGCCCGCCCGCGTTGCGGCGAGGGTCTCGGCCAAAGGCAGAAGGAGCACTAGGGCTGACAGGCGACCGCCCCGCCACTGCTGGTGTTGCTGCTGCTGCGGCGGCGGCGACTGGGCCAGCATGTGACGGTGAGGACGCTGGCGAACGACTACGGGGCGAAGCGTTCTCCACCTCGGCACGGGATTGGGGGCTGCCCACTCCGCGCGGAGGGGAGCGACGCGCACCGTGGCCGTTGGCCTGGTCCGAGGACTGGGGGGAGTTGCGGTGCTGGTTGTTGGCGTTGGTCGGCGACACGGCGGCTCGCTGGTTCTCCAGCACCCGGCGGAGTTCGCGCTGGCGCAACTCATTGCGTCGCTCACGAACCTCGAGCTCCTCCTTTTGCTTCTTCAGGTAGGCCTCCTGCTTGCGACGCATGTATGCGTGAATCGTCTCCTTGGCCCGCTCGTCGGTGTTCTTGCCGTATTTCGCGATGATGGCGTCCACACGGCGCATGTCGTCGTGAAAGAGGTTTGCAGCTGCGCCATTCGAAGGGACTTGAGCACCACCGCCACCTGCGGCGCCGTTGCCGTTGCCGAGGTTCACGTTGCTGCGCGGTGACTGCGCACCAGGCGATATCTGCGCAGACGGCTGAGGCGGGGGCTGGTGCGGTGGTTGTTGCGGCTGCGATGGTGGCGCCTGCGCGCCAGCGCGATTTCCGGTGGGACGCTCCGCCGCCACGATCGGGTTCGCTTCGGGTTTTCGTTGATACGGGCTGTAGAAGCGGTGTACGTCGTAGGAAGCTCGACTAGGGGAAGCGGCGGAGGGTTTTGGCCCCACCACCGCAGCAATACCGTTGTTGTGTGGAGAGGAAGCAGGGGACCTGGCGGGCGAGTTCGATTGCGGCTGAGCAGCGGGGCGCTGCGCCAACGCCAGCGCGGCCGCCTGGCCAGGCGAAATGCCGTCATTGGCCGTCGGCCGAGGCGACACCTGCGCCGGCTGCGGAGACTTGGGTTGCTCTGTCTGATCTGTGCCTGACTCAAAGTCAATGATGTCCTTCAGCCGCACGCGGCACTGCGTGGCGAGCATCAAATTCTCTTCCAGCTGCTCCAAGGACCGGCGCATCAACGGGACGGCGAGGGCCTGCTTAATGCTTGGCCGCCGCGCCGGCTCCTTCTGCAGGCACCAATCCACGATCTTACGAAAGTCGGACGAGTATTGGCTCGACAGCGGAGCGTAGTTACCCTTGACGATGCGCTGCATGAGTTGGTTCATGCTGGTGCCGTCAAAAGGGTGGCGACCGCTGGTGGCACATTCGTACAGCAACACGCCGAGAGCCCAAATATCGCTCTTGTTGTTGTATGGGCGGTTGCGGCACAACTCCGGGGAGAAATAATACGGCGTACCACAAACGGTGTTCGCCATACCCATCGTGCTCCGCAGCACGGTGGAAATACCGAAGTCGCCCAATTTGACTGCGCCGTTCTTCATGAGAAAGACGTTCATCGTCTTGATGTCGCGATGAAGGATGTGGCGCGTGTGAAGGTACTCGATGGCTAAGCAAATTTGGGAGAAGTAGTAGAGGATCGTGGGCTCCTTCATGGGGCCGCGCGCCTCCTTCACCTTTCCAGCGAGGTCGCCGCCATCGCAGTACTCCATGACGATGTACAAGTTAGTCTTGTTTTCAAACTGCTCGACGTAGCGGACGATGTTGGGATGATGTAGCTGCTGAAGCACCGTGCACTCGTGACGCGCCTCGTCGCGCTCCTTCTTGCTCATCTTCACCAGTGACACCTCCTTCACTACAAACAGCAGTCCATCCGCTTTGCGCTTGATGAGGATGGCGCTGCCGAAGCTACCCTTGCCCAGAACCTTCACCTTCTGATACTTGTCCATGGTTTTATTGATCTAAAAGGAAAAGACTACGAAAGAAAAGACTGTTGCGAGGGAGAAGAGGGGAGGCGGGAACGCTGCTATACACGCTGATTCTCCTCTGCGTAAACACGGTAACCCGCTGGTGGATTTAAATGTATAGAGAGGTAAATTTATATTTAATAGTACGGGAAGAAAGAAAAAGGTGACTTGAATGTAATGTGTTTTCTTTTCCGGTGTGTGTACGTCCCACGGACTTCAGGTAGGTCGAGGTCGGTTGCGCTCCAACGCACGGACCTCCAGAATTCATTCGATGCAGCACCTGCACAGGTGGTTGATATCCGGTGAACGCTATTGTGGCCTCACGTGCCCATATATAGCAGTCCAGCTGGGTGCCTGCGCTTATAATATATATAAAAGCAAAAAAGAAAGGTATGTACACGAGAAATTTGAGTTCAATGGAAAAGCAAGCGAAGAGCAAGATGAGATCAGCAAGAGAAGGCAGTACATAAATGGTAAACACCGGCAGGCTCCACTAAGCCAACTACCAGTAGAAAGGCAAAACAGAAGGCAACGAAAGATAACGAAAGCAACGGATTGGGCTGTGCTTGTGCAAGCTGAAAAAGGAAGTACTTGGCACAGAGTGAAACCGCACGTGGTGGGATATGAATAGATGATCAGTACCACAAAGTACTTCACCAATGCGCACTCTGCCAAGCAACAGAAAAAGTACCTCCTGTGCTACCTCAATACTAACAAGAAGGCGTTCACTCACGCAAAAGAAACAGAACAAAAAAAAAAGGAGTGGAGTTCCTATATTTATCAGCGCGTCGCTTTTATGTTGAGCGCGGAGAAAAACCCTTACCACTAACTGCAGAGCACGAAAAGAGAAACAGCAGGGAATGGAGAAGGAACGGATAAGTGACGGCGCGAGCACGGCACGAGCGAAACGCACGAAAGCTTAACTTCGTCGTTGATGCTACCCAGTTGAAATAGCCCAATTCCGGGCACCATGTCCTTACTGGCAAGAGCTTGTTTCGTTCGTGGGTGTGTTGTCCCCGATAACTCCTGAAATAGTAGGCGTTGGTAGCGCAGGTGAGCACAAAGCTCGCAGTACTGTGCTAGCTCAGCTGGCCACTTGAAGCAACTCAAACAGCCGTGATGATGCAGAGGGAATCTAGTAGTTACGTCACTCACCTCCTCTGAGGCAGCGCGTCCGTCTTTTTCCTCGATTTTTCATTTTTATCCAACATATCTTTAATAGAAGAGTCGTCACGATAGTAAATATAAACAAATGGGTAGCGCCTGAGGAAAGAGAACACACGCACACGCACATACACACACACACACACCTCCAAAACAAAAGAAACCCAATGAACACCTGCGTCACTATTTTTTTTTCTCTCTACGGTCGAATATCAGCGAATTACGATAATCGGACAATCCAATAAGAGTCGTGCACACGCACACAATCCATACAGCACCTTAACACTTTACCACACATCGCGTGAGTTGCTTGCCCTTCACAACAAATGCATCTTTGCAGATGGTAGCGAATCATGAGAGAACAGGGCAAACTGCTTCGCTGTGGTTGTTTGGCGAGGGAAGCGAGAATCACGCTTTTGGCACGTTTCCTTCACTGTCGCCGCAGTCACGCACAATAGAGACGCTGCAAAGGAGAGAGCGAGGAAGCGAAAAAAAAAATCAAAAAATCAAAAACAAATATTCAGGCCTTTATTGAGGCAGCAGTCAGTGTAGAAAGCAATATCTATCCTTTTCCCCCAACTGTGAAGTCAAATTAGAACACACGCAAACTGGATATTAAAAAGCGGTGATGGCGGCGAACTCCCTCAGCCATCATACATTCATTTTATTTTTGTTTTCTACTTCCTTTTCCTTTGGTGCACAGGGGGATTAGAACTGCGCCACTTCGTCGTCTGCCACGCGCGTCTGCTCTTCGCCGATGGGCGGGTTCACAACCTTGTACGTGTCCTCCTTCTTCTCTGCTGTCGCACTCGGCCCGCTCGACGCAGAGCTCGAACCCGCCACGGCCTCTGGTATGCGTGTCTGCTCTCCGCGCACGACGCCAAACTTCGTCTTTATGTTGGTCTCTGCCGCATCCCCAGAGGTGCCAGCAGCCGCGCGGGTCTTGGAAGCAGACGCGGGCATCGAAACCTCCGCCCGACTGCCCTCTTTTGCTGTCTTTTGATTCTCCTTGGGCTTGCCGTCGCGACCGTAGCGGATGCCGACGGCGCTGTCCGGGCGTTTCGGGTGGTACTTGGCGTTGTGGATTATGCGCTTGTACGTGACCTCGACGTATACCGACGCCGCGAGCACGCAGATGATGGCGATGATCAGCACAATCAGGATGGCCGTCGCGGACTTCTTGCCGATGCTGCCCGTCGTGGGCTTCACCGGGCTGAACGTGTCGCTCTCGAAGCGCAGAGCAGACGAGATGCTGCGGCTCAGCGACACGACGTACAGCAGCCCCTCGTCGCGTTCGGCCGTCTTCACCACTTGCGAGGCGTGCGTGGCGTTAGCTGCGGTATGCGCGTAGGTGGAGAACCTGATGGAAGCACTCACCGCCATCTGCACACGCACGCTGCTGGACGAATGCAGCAGCGAGCCTGGAATGAAGGCGAAGTTGAAGGGCTCAGAGATGATGCTCGTATTGCCGGTGCTCGTGCGAAGGCCGATGCGGCGGTAGCTGAGTGATGACGCATAGACTTCCCACGGCAGGTAGCTCGTCGTCGATAACGAGGAGGCGTCGCTGCCCGACTGCATCCACATCTCCTCCTCCGTCCGCTCCGCCGGTGGGGCGTTGTCGCCGTCGAGAAGAATGTTGATGTAGTCAGTCGAGACGGCACCGGCCAGGAGGCTGCTGCCGATCTCCGCGGCGGGAACGGAGAGCATCAGGTACTGCAGCTCCGCCACTGTGTAGGCGTCGTCGTTGGTCAGCTCGCGGTCCGCGATGATGTTGTCGATGTTCTCCGCTGTCACCTTTTCGAGCTCCTCCTGGATGCTGGGGAGGGAAAACATGACCCAGTCCGTCACCCCAAAGGTGCGCTCGTCCGCGACGGCGCACATCGACACGCTGCGCACCTGGTCGCCGTCCGTGATGTTGGCCTTCAGGGAGGTCAGCTGCACGTGCGTGCTCTCGATATTTGGCAGCGCATCGCACGTGGCCAGCGGCGTCAGACGCTCCGGTGCACCAAGGTACGCCTTCTCCTTGGACGGGTCCTTCTCTCCGTCCTCGTGCGACGCCGTCGACGCTGGAGCGCCGCCTGGGAAGGCAAGAGGCGTTGAGTTGTACGGCTGCACCGGGACGGAGGAGCCGAGCGGGTCGGCCACCGGCCAGTAGCCGCTCGGGCGGCACATCTCTGTGTTGAGGAAGCGCGTGTTCAGCTCGCTGATGTAGTCCGTCTGGTTCACCACAACGTGGAAGGTCTGCCCGTCGCTTAGCTTCACGGCCATGGCGAAGGAACCGACGGGGTAGGCGTCCGTCGCGCTCGCGCTGCCCTTTCCGTTGGCGCGGGCAGCGAAGGTCACGTTGAAGGCGTTCTGCGTAGCGACGGTCGTGCTAGCGAAGATGCTGGAGGCCTCTTGCCAGCCGCCCCAGTCCTCGAACTGGGAGGATGTCTCGCTGATGTCCTCGAAGGTCATGAGGGCCTTGCTGCCACAGTCAGTTTCGTACTTGTTGCCGGTACCCGTGCAGCTGATCATCGAGCCGGTGCACATGGGGCACTCCACGTGGCTCGGCGACGTCCATGTCTCATGCAGCAGCGACACGGAGGCCACCTTCAACTTCAACGTCGTGATGTTGGCCGGTGTGTTGTTGACAGCGAAGACGGGATAGAGCAGCAGGGAGTAGGCGAAGAGGCGCTCGTCCGTGTCTTTCGTCTTGCCAGACGCGAACTGCACATCGGCGCTGATGCTGAGCTGGGAGGCTGTCGGCACGACGGAGGCGGAGATGGGCTGCGCCGCGGCATCGACGACGAGGGTGTTGTGGATCTTCAGGCGCACGGCGTAGGCTTGCTCGATGTGCACGATGCCCGACGACGGCGACGTCCAGTCCGCCGGCTTCACGGACTGGGAGTAGACCGTGCCGACGAGGTACGTGCCGTGCTCCTCCAGCTTGAAGGTCGACGAGCCGTCGGGCTGGCGCAGCGCACGCAACGATTCCACGGAGGCCTTACCGACCCACGTGGCATCGCAGTCGTTCACGTACAGCTTCCACTGCACCGAGGCGGTCCTGTTGTTCTCGGCATTGTTGTTGTCGTCGTTTAGCGTCGGAGTCATGAACGGCGCGTACTTGCACGGGTTCTCGCGGTAGACGTCGCACTGACGGTGGTTGCCGCCGAACTTCTGGTAGTAGTTGTCGCCCGACTTGTACGCGTTGGTCTGCGTATTGAGGTGCCCCGTTAAGGTGGCGGTGCTCGTCCAGCTCCAGATGTCTGACCCCCTGCCGGTGGTGACCTGCTGGTCCAGGCACGTCGGCTCAAACGAGACGTGCGAGCCAGGCGGTACCGACGATGAAGTCACGTAGCCGGATTCCTTTGCCGCCGCCATGGGGTAGAAAGTGACGAAGCGGGCAGCGAGGTTGCCGATGGTCGTGTAGGCGCGTATGAGCAGCTCGCCATCCACGGTGAAGCCGAAGTCGACGCCGTCCACCGCACGGCCGTCCTTGCGCGGCGTCACCGCGACACCCGACTTGTTGACGTCGAAGGACGCGGGAGAGGAGGGGCTGGAGCGCCACGCGCCGGCGTCGCACGTGCCGCGGCATGTGATGGCCCCGTCCATCGCGTAGTACACCTTGCCGCTGTCCTGGCCCACAATGGAGATGACGGTGCGGCCACTGCACGACGTCCCCTCGCCGGAGCAGGTCAGCACAAAATCGAACGAGTCCACGGCGTCACCGGCAACGGCCGAGTTCGAGGCATAGGAGAAGGTGCCGGCGGACGGGTTGGAAGTCACGACGCCGGTGCGCGCGGCACCGACGGTGCTGGAGATGCGGCCCCCCGACGTGCAGAACTTGCCAGAGGCGGCAGCGCGGTCGGCGAGACTTGCGGTCTGCGCGGTGAAGGTGCCGTCCGCGTTCAGCACAAACGAGTACGCGTAGTCGCCCGGGCACGCCTCCAGCGGGCTTGGTGTCGAAGTGGTGGTGCTGGTGGTGGTAGTAGTAGTGGTGGTGGGCGACGTGCCGACAACGATCTGCTGCGTCGTTACACACGGAGCCAACGTGCCGCACTTCACGCTGACAGTCGCGGTGTAGGTGCCGCTCGTGGCGTTCACGCCGTCCTCGTTGAAGAGCAACGACGAGGTGCCGCCGACCACTTCCGTCTTGAAGAGTGACGTCGCGGCACCGCTCGGAGCCGTCTGCGACTGAATCGTCAGCGTTGGTGCGCTGCAGCTGCTCGTGAAGGCAGACGACGGCACCACGTGCGTGACGTAGTTCGGCACGGTGATGGGGATCGGCGTTACGCACGTCGTGGAGGAGGGGACGGGGGTCGTCGTCGTGGTCGAGGTGGTCGCGCCGGGGAGCACCTTGAAGTAGACGAGCGCGTTGTCGCACACGGCGGTGACGCCGTTGCACATCACGCTGACGTCCACCTGCGTCTGACGACGACCCGAGGTCATGCCCGTGTTCGCCGCCCTGAACTGCAGGACACCCTGATGAGCATTCGGGAAGCTGGCAACGTTGCCGTGCGCGTTCGTGACGGCGTAGGACAGCACACCGCCGGAGCACTTGCCTGATGCCACAGCGTTCAGCTGCCACAGGTTTGTCTCGCCCTCTGCAGTGGTGAAGACGCCGAGGTAGCACGTGATGGCGGCTTGCGTGAGCAACGCCCCGAGCAGGACCGCAACGGCCACGAGAGCCGTGCGGCGTCGACCGCATTTGGTGCACTTCATCTTTTGCGTATTTCCGCTTGCTTCCTGTTTGTTGGAAGAGCGATACAACGGAAGGATATAAAAATATGAAGACTGTGAGTTGCAGCCCAAGAATGACGCTGTGTTACTGGTGAGGTTGCCCAAACTGGAAACAGTGACCGGCCCACAATAACGTGTAAAGCACACACAATGTATATCTTTTTTCTCTCTTCTTTCTACGCGTTTTCGCCAGTCCCGATCCCCACGAAACGAAGGAAGACCGATGAAGAACGTACACACACACACGTGCGAAAGCAAGTCAGGAAGAGAGACGGACCGTTGCCGATGTGTGCGGAAACAAATAAATGAAAATCGTTGCCGCTCTGGCGCTGCAAACGCTGGAGATCCCTCTTTTTAATTTATACACAAAACGTGTCGATAACGCCAACGGCTTCCACGAACCGTCTCCCGAAAAATGCAAAAACTCAAGTGTGCGGCGAGCTTACAGGAAGAGAGGAACAAACGCGAGTCCACCTTCGAAAATTGAAGCGTTTAGAAAAAAACAAAGAGGTGCAACTGCGAGTAGTGCTGTTTTTCTCTGTACCTTTTGGTTGCTGTTCACGGCGTCAGCCTCCGTCGCGGCGAAAGGAAAGTGAATAGCAGAACAGAAGAAAAAAGACGGTGCGCACGTAGAACTCCTAGCAAGGTCTACACGCACATTCTATGTCGCATCGCGGCAGTACAGCAAAGAAAGTAAAGTGAGGAAGAGGCGTAGATGGGACATGGAAATGAGTGTTTGCAGAGCGAGAGCGTGAGAGAGGTTGACTGAGCATGGTGTAGCGCGTCACATCCGAATGAGCACACATCGGAGATGGAAACGTGCCCGAAGACAGCGCAGAACCGCACAGTAGATGATTCACAACTGCGAGTGCAATTGTTTCGTCTCTTTTTAAAACGGCGCCAACAAAAAAAGGAGCGCCGATTACGCACTCAGAGCGCTCCGTCAGGGACACTAAGCGACTTTTCTTCCATCGAGCTGGAAAAGGCAGCGCAACAGGCACGCTTCGCGTTTGTTGTTTTTCGTAAGTTACAGTGCGGGCTATCGGTTCGATTTTGTTGATTGAGTGAAAAAGCGGGTGGAAGCCGCAATCAGTCTATGAGGTTTGCTGAAAGCAGTATGTGTTATACGAAGCAACTGGGCAGCGGCCAACTGCCAAATCAGAAAACAATTTATTTCCATTCCATCTATCTGTCGAGTGCATTCTATGTAGTGCTCAATGTAGCAGCAGGAGAAAAACGAAGGGCCACACAAGGGCCTGCAAGGACAAACGAAATCATCACAACAAGTGCGCCTCATTGCGCAGATGTTGATATTAATGATAATAAAGGGACGACACGGTCACGGGTATTACGCTTCAAACCCAGACGACTCCATGCCGTTGACCATCACAGAAAAGTTTACCCTCGCGTACCCTTCCAGCGGACGCGCTCGCAGCATCACCTGATCGTCTCCCGTGCAAAGATAGGAAAGATCGCGCAGCACAGGCTTTTCGCGAGTAAGCAAGCCAATAATGGCCTGCTGCGAGGTCGCGTTCTCCAGCTGCATCATGGGCACGTCCTTCGTGTAATAGCCACTTTTCATCGGAATGTAGCACCGTCCGTAGCCAATGATCGACTCGCCACTCCCGAGCAGCTGCTTGTCGCTTTCGTGGCCATCCTTGTCAACGTGCCCGCCCGCACCCTCCACCGTATGAAAGGTGATGACCAGCTGTGGCCACCCGAACGGGTTCGTGCTCGTCAGCGCAAACTCAAATGGGGCGGTGAAGCTGAAGTATGGGATGGGGCCTTTGCAGCAGTCTGATAACTGCGTGACCACCTCCGCGTCGTTGCTGTAGGTCGGCACCACGATATCGCCTTCCTCCTCGTCGTCCACATCCTCGCCGTATCCCCCGCTGCTCTCCAGGAAGGACCAGTCGGAGCCGAAAAAAAGCTGGGTGCGGGCAAACATCGCACCAACTTCGACACACTCCGCACCCTCCAGCACACCGTGCACGAGTACCTGGAAACCTTTGCTTTGCCGATTTGCAGTTGGCGGTGCCGCCTTCGCGCCGCCTCGTTCCGCGCCTTCACTTTTTGACCGCGAAGGCATCCCTAACTGCGCGCAGCAACGGTACTTGGATGTTGCTGTTTAACTGCACCGTGGTTAGCCCTCACGTCCCTCACACAAATGTCTTTCCTACTGTGATTATGGGCGGCTTCGTTAGAAGAGCCGTCTTCTTTACTTAATAAATCGCTGCAAGTAACCAAAAAAAAAAGGAGAAAGGCAGTTCCACAGACGAGAGGAAGAAAGCGGACACGTGCGGTACAAGTTTACTCAACATGAATCGCATTTAAAGGGCGCGCTCAAACACGTACACCCAGACACCGTTGTACTCTACGAAGGCGTTTTTTGCGATGTGCAGACCGCCTCTTTTTTTCTTTCTCTTGTCAGCCGGCAAGACATTGGACAGCGGAGGAGGTGACAGTCAAAGCGAAGCAGGAGAAGAATTGGCCGGATAAACCCCCTACCCATACCTCCCAACGATTCGATCAGCAATCTCTCAGCAACAGCAAAAAAAAGCTGTTTTCAACGTTCATTCAGGTGTGGCGTCGTTATCAGTTGCGGTGATTCCATATCAACGAGGCGAGGGAAGAAGAAGCGGTTACATACTTCAAGAAAAAAAAGAAACGAACACCACCATCAGGGCCCTCACAAGACGCAGCGTCTATAAATTGACTCAAAACAAAACCGACACAAAGAAATCTAAGAAGAATCTAAAAAAGAAAAAGAGGTCGTGGTGGATATGAAAAAGAGACAGTTTCGAACATACGCTGCAGAACGAACTTCCCACACAGAAGAAATCCTTCCATCACGTCAAAGAGAAGCTGAGCGAAACATAGTTGTTTCCCTTTTTAGGAAGTGAGTCCTGCCCACATGTGTCACTTGGGCTCCGACAGAAGAGTTGGCTTCAGGCCACCACCAAAGAAATACAAGACGGCAAGAGTGGGAAGGAGCGCGTAGTAGAAGAACAAAATCCAGCAGCGCCGCCACGCGGCGGAGTGCAAGGTCGGACCTCGGTGCAGCTCCACTAAAAGGCGTAACGCTTCCGATCCTCGACTATCCGTCGCGACAGCGCTCTGCTCCTCGGCGACTGCTTCTTCTTTCTCCATGTGAACAAAGGCAGCGGGAGCTGTGAAGGAGGGGCCGGAATCGTCCTCGATGCTGTTGGCGGAGCTGCGGGCGGAGTGGAAGACATCGCCATAATACACGCCGCTGGCGCGTCCGGTAAAATGATCACCGTCGGGGTTCTCCTCCACAGGCAGCACGGTGGTGTACTCCTCCTCCTCCGCTGCGTTTGGCACCTTCACCGGTCTGTCCAGCGGTATCGGCGAGAGGCTTGGCCGCTGTAGCGAGCTTCGCAACGTGCCGCCCACGTCGACCGTTCGCGTAGAGGACGACAGACGCGCGCTCTCCATGCTGTCATCAGCATCCGCGACGCTGCGCAGTGAAAAGCGGTCGCGGGAGCGACGAATGAGGCGGTGCGCCACGGGCCGCGCAAACGTGATTTTTTTGTCGTGGAGGTGCTCGTCAACGTCCCCGCGCTCCTGCCGGGCGTCGCGCAAGGCGCTCTGCAGCCGTTCAAAGGCGCCAAAGACGCGCTGAAACGTCTCCTCGTCCAGTCGCGTCCCTTGTTGGGCGAAGAAGTCCTCCATGACGTCGGTGCGGTGCTCCGCCATGGTGATCCACTGCGGCAGGAAGGACTCCGTGTACGCGGTGGAGGGGAGCTGGCCGCAGCGGAATTCAATGCGCTTGCAGATGAAGCCCTGCACAAAGCGATCCGACGCATCGGCGGTCTCCCTGCTGAAACTCGGCAGCAGCGGCGGCCATGCGTCAGCCGAGGAAGACAGCGCATTCCAGTCCAGCTGTGTGGGGGACTTGCTCAACCGCCCCTGGACGTTCACCTCCCTCGTAGACAGACGCATCTGCAACCTCCTATCACAAAGAAGAAGAAAAAGAGCGAAGAAATCGCTTCCTGCATAACAATAGCGAAGACAGTGATGAGAGGGCCAAACGGCACCGCACACCACCAACGTGAAGAGATCGAAATCGATAGAACGAGGCAAGGCAGTTTTGCTTGCGCCGCTGCCGGCGTGGACACGTGAAAAAAAAAGGCAGCGAATACGAAGCACAAGTGAGAGAGCCAGAAAGACAGAGAAGAAGGGAGAAGTGTGATTCGGTAGACTCCGATACTCTCGTCGAGAAGTATTCCTATCATCGCGAGTTAAAGCCGGCATGTGTTCTCACTTCAAAGGCAATACGAAACGGACTGAAACGTGAGCGCAACCACCACAGTCTTTGCCAATGCTCTCAAACACGTGCTTGGGAACGCATGACGAAGCGGTAGCTTCCTTTCTCCTTCTACTGTGCTTGCGTTAGATTTCATTGGCTCTCTCCCGCGGGGGGAAAGAATACAGGGCATTTTGCATTGGGACAAAAATATAAAAACCGCGCTCTGTCATCAGCGTGCCAGCCGTGCGCGCATGACAGGCGGCGCTAAGTTCTACAACGCCGCTTGCCCACACGCTGTAATGTACATCTGCTGCCCTTTGGGGGGCCTGCTATTCAAGTGGGTACGAAAGCGGAGTGGCGGGTCAAACACAAAAGAAGTGGTGGTTTGTTTGTATACATGGGTCGCATCGAGGCAGACCAGAAAATGCAAAAGTTGTGAAATAAAGAACAGGTCCTGGTACGGACCCTTCTCAACGCGCTTGTCGTGACCGCGCAGGGTCGTACGGCAACGAAGGCAGCGGCTTGCGCAGCATCGCACGCAGCTCCGACATGGCGGTGTGCACGTTCGTGCTGGCGGGCGACACCACCGATCGCGGAAGCGGAAGTCGTGGCACAGAGCTCTGGTTCGCAGAAAAGGCGTTGGTACTACGTTGGGTGTCTGTGGGGAGCGCGTCAGCAACGGTGCCTTCCATCTTCCTTGCCGCCGGCATTTCCGCTGACAAGGTGGCTTTCTCCTCCGCCGACTTTCTGCCGCTTCTGTTCTTGCGACGGCCCTTTCCCTCTTTCTTGCCTTCGCTGTTCATACCGGTGAGGAAAAATCCATCGTCGCCCTCCTGCGTCTCGTCCCGCGGTACATCGTCGTCCTCTTCATCATCATCCTCGTCCACATCGTCCATATTGCTGCTCCTCTTTCCGGATAAAGCGGAAGGAGGAGCAGCGAAAGCAGCCGGGGGGAGGGTGAAGGAGTCGCGCGCCATCACCGGTAATGCGGTCAGATGCGAGGAGGGAGGCGCCGATGCACTTGGCTTACCCCTTCTCCGCGACGCTGCCGCGTGTCCCTTGCGCCGTGACGCGTGGCTTTGCCGACCCGCAATGCGATAAACGTCCATGAACTCCTCGTACGGCGGCAGCGTGACCAGCGGACTCTCGCTCTGCCCTTCCCGCTGCGAGGCGCGGTAGGCGGACGAATAAAAGTAGCGCCTTGGCTGCTTTGCGGGTGGCGGCGGCGGCGTCCCGCACTGCACCGTGATGTGGAAGCGCGCCACGTATTCCTCGACGCTCAAAAGGTGCACAATGTCGACGTCGCCCTCTTGCGGCACGCGTGGAGCTTCGTTGGAAGACTCACCGTCCTGGGCAGACGTCGCACCATCATGTTGCGGCGTCTCCCCTTTGGCCGGTGCAGACGGTATCGGGGCAGCCGTCTCGAGCGAAGACGCACGACTCCGTGCCAGCTCGTCGTCCGGGCTCTGTGGGCCCTCGGGACGAGGCGGGATGTACCGCTCCCACGCTTTGCCGTGCCAGGTACCGGCGTTGGCGTCCGTGAGGGTAGCGGTCGCGTCGGTGGACGTAAGCGGCGGCGACGTCTGCAAAGGGTCCTTCGCGATGAAATACGAGTCCACGACCGCCTCATCCAGCGCAAGCTGCAGTTGCCGTGCCGCCGCCTGCGGTTGGCGGAGCAGAAACGGGTTGTTGCCAACTGCAATGTGACGCAGAGTGCGATGCAGAGCAGCGAGCGGCAGAAAAGCTTCGAGGTCGGTGAAGCGGTTGCCGCTGAGGGTCATCGTTTGTATCGCCGGAAAGGAGGACATAACAACGTCTGCAGGGCCCTCGTTGTTGGTGTCACGCATTCCAAGTGGCGGGGTGACGCGCAGCAGTGGAACGTGTGCTAGTCGATTGTTGGCCAGGTTTATCCCCATCAACGCAGGCAGCGTCCCTAACGCGTGAAACACATCCGCAGAGGCGAGTTGGTTGGACTCCAATGCAAGGTGGGTGAGCTGCGAGAGAGCCGACAAGTCTGCCGGCAGCGAGCGCAGGCCGTTGTTGCTCAGGTCCAGGTGTTGGAGAGCTCGGAAGGCACCCAGGTACAGCAGGTCGCGTGAGGGAATGCGATTGTAGGCGAGGTCCAGCGCCATCAGCGTAGACAGCGACGAGCTATCGCTCAGCGCCACATCAGCCAACGAGACGATGTTATTGCAGACCAGGTGGGCTGTCTCCAAGTGCGGGAGAGGCAGCACATCTCCGAGGCGCAGTTGATTGTCGCTCACGTCGAGTGTCTTCAGCTCGGTGAAGAAGGGAAGATCCTCTTGCACGCTGCTCGTGAGCAGGGACGCCTGCAGCGTGACGGCGGTGACCTCCTCTGGATCATCCGCCTCGCACGCACCCAGAATGAGAAACCCGTCGAGCACGACGCCCTCTTGATTGCCGGTGATGCGCGCTTTGCGCTGCGCCTCTTCGCACTGCACCTGTCGCAACGTGCGCTGCAGTCGCCGCTGCTCTTCGCGTGTGGCGAGATTGGGCGGCTGCGGAAGACGAAAGTAACCTCGCATGCCGCGCTCCATGGCACTGTTGTTGTTGAGGATGCGAAAGCCCTGCGGGTGCAGCACGGGGAACTGCGGTGCCGCGCCGCTCATCGGGGGGATTATCTCGTCCGCATTCATCTCCGCGAGGGACGGGACGAGGCCAGATGCAACCGCATAGTTCGTCTCCCCCAGTGGCACCGAAGAGCGCAAAGGGAGCGTGAGGGGTTGCTTCTGCACCGCCTGCTTCTCCTCGTTTGTCCCCGATCCCGTGTCGGCACACGCTGGAGCCTCTTCGAGCTTTTGCTGAGCCACCGCTTCCGCAGTGTCCGCGGACGGCGCGGGTGGCGCCGGTAAGGGGTCCTCCATGAATGGCAGAGAAAGAAAGAAAAACGTGTGAAGCGATCAGGGGCGATACATCGAGATCGGAAACGGAGACGGCTGTGGACGCCACGAAAGGTAGAGCCAAAGAAGACAAGAAGGCTCCGCTTCAATTTTCACTTGCGCTCCATGAAGTGGTGAAAGAGAGATGTGTGAAATCAGCAAAAAAAAAAGGAAAGGGAGGAAAGAGTCGATTTGGGTCGGCAACGCCGAGTATACGCTTGAAGACACGTATCTATCTTCTTTCCCTTTTGCAGCACTGCTAGCGCACCCACGTGAAAGCAGCAACAGCCAAGAAAGAGGAGAGACAGAGCCCTTTTCCCAAGTGCCCGCGGCATTCACTGGCCCCGCACCGGCACGACGACGCATTTTTTCATGTGCCTTCCTCACAAGAGAAGCCACTGCAGAAATAGATTTAAAAAATGCAACGAGACAGCAGCAAACCAATATTCACAATTGAAGGACTGCTGTGGGTCAGTTTGCTGAAACTGCCAAGTGATAGACGCTTTTAAAAAGTCTTTCCTTGCTGGGTTTGTTTTCTATTCATTATCGAACATCGAAGGGGCAAATGGCAGAAGCCGGAGAAATTCAAGAGAACAAGTGAAACATGACCTGCGCCAGGCAGGCACACCGAATAACGACGCCATCCCACGAGGCGCACCTGTTACATCGAATCAAGGCGAAGAGTGAGAGCACCGTGGGATTGGGGTAAAGGAGAACGCAAACGGTGGAAAGCACAAAAAAAAAAAGAATCACATAAACACACACACACAGGCACGTCTCTCTCTCTCAAATCGATGAGGAGACTCTAGGAAAAAATAGGAGAGGTAAAAATACGAAGATGTCATGGAACGCTTGGCCCATCTCCAGTGCAATTTCCGCGCATGAATACACATGTACGGCACCTTTGCGAGTACGGCCCAAAGGCACACACAACCGCGCGTACAGTAGCAGCACCAATAAAAGGAGAAAACAAAAAGAAATGCTCGTTGTTTGTTCTTCTATTCCACTTGTCAGGCTAGTTGCTCGCAACGTCATCGTCAATATAGCTCGCGCGGCGGGTGTCAGTGATGCTCGACTTGCGTGCGGCATCTTTCACGCCTAGTGCGTCGCCAGAGCGCGCGTTCGGGAACACGCTTTCGAGCGCCTTACCATTTGCCTTGCATACCTTTTCCATGTAATCCATCTCTATAAACAACTGCGGCTCCGCGCCGTGCTTCGGCATGCTCTCCATCACCTTGAGCGCGTTGTTCGGCTCACCGAGTTTGTCAAAGTAGAAGCGCACCATGAGCGCAAAGACGTCGCCGACGTGCACGGACTCGAGAATGAGGCTGTGGTCGGGGCTCGCCGGTCGGCTGCGCTTGATGATGTCAGAGCACGTAGCGATGACGCTGTCGCCTTTCGCCTTCTCCTCCGGCACTCCGCGGTCCGCGGGATTCATGGAGTTGCACAGGCGTTGTGCATTCACGAAACCACGCATCACTTCGACTCTGCGCTTCATGTTCTCGATCTTGACCGGGTCGATCGTGGCCTTGATGGCGGGTCCGGTCTGCGTCAGCCGGATGCACTCCTCCAGCACCCGCAGTGCCTCGGCGTAGTCGCGGTTTTCGTCCACCTGCAGCTGCGCACACGACTCGTAAAAGGCGACCAAGTTGGAGAAGGCCTTCGCCTTCGTGTAGAAGAGCACGATGCTTTTGTAGATGTTCGCCTCGGCGAGCCAGTTCTGCGACTGGAGGTAGTTTGCCGCCAAAGTGTAGATCTCTGCATTGCGGGAGTGGTTCGCGAAGAAGATCACCTTCTCCGTCTCACCACCGCGCATGAGCATCTTCATCGCCTTCACGCGGTCACCAGCCTGGGTGTACTTCTTGCAAGCCAGCGACCAGCTGCCCTGATCGCGGGCGATGTGCGCAACCCGGTGCAGCAGCGCCTGCTTCTCCTCCTGCGGCAGCTTGCCAACGTCGCCGGTAATGGACTCCGCCATCTCCTCCGTCAAGGTCACGTTGCGGGTCTCGCAGAGCTTCATGGCCTCGTCGAAGTGCTTCGCAAAGACGAGCATCTCCACCGCTTTCTGATAGTCACCTTCGCTCTGGAAGTGATCCGCCATGCCGAGAAACACAGCCGGGTCGGTCGAAGCGCTGGCCAGGTTCGCGCTGATCTCGTGCAGGGTTTCGTAGAGTCCTCCCTTCACGCAGGCGTCCAAGGCACACTGCACCGCGCCGATGCGGCGGTACAACTGGACTGCCTTGTCAAAAAGCTGCTGCTGCTCAAAGGCCATCGCCGTCTCCAGCATCAGCCGCTCGTCCGCGCTCTTCATCGCGAGGGAGACCACCGCGCCGTACTGCTCCGCCTTCCACGCCACGCGGCAGCCGCTGCGGTAGGCGCCAGCGGTCTGATAGTACTGCAGCCCATGTGCCAAGTCGCCCTGCCGCTCATAAATCTGGCCTACAAAGAAGGCGGCACCGACGGGATCGGGCTCGCCCTGATCTTCGTCCGCTCGATGCCCGGGAGCAGTCGCAGCGAAGGCTTGTTGCTGCTGAAAGCGCTCCTTTGCCTTGTCTATCTCTTTCTTCACCAACTCGATGGCGTTCTCCAATTTCGGCGGGCTGAGGGAGCAAAGGACGCGCACCATGCTGTAAACGTCGTCGCCCGCGTGGTAGAAGCGAAGGGCCTCCTGCACGTTGCGGCGCCGCTCGCTGTGCTGCGCCCACCACAGCAGCAACTCGCGATTGCGGGGGAAGAGGGTGGCAAAGGCGGCCTGCGTGTCCTCGCGTGCGGGCGAATTGCCGGCGTTACTGCCTGCAGTCGGGCTGTTGTTTGCCATCGGTGTTGCCGGGTGGCTGCGCGGCACCATGAAGTCACGCAGCTCGTGCATCCGGTTCGTCTGGAAGAAAATGCGCGGCACATCGGTGCCTGCGCACTTCGCGTTGTAGTACCACATGATCGCCGCGTCCATATTTTGCAGGCTCTCCATGAACTGGGCGTACTTGTAGGCGACGGGTCGAATGCGCACGCGGTCGAACTTCTCGGAGTGCCGCTGGGCGTGCTCGAACTTGCCGCACGCCATGAAGACATCCGTCATCAAGTCGAACCGCCTCGCCTTCCGCAGCAGCGTCTCGCACTCTTCCGTCATGCCGAGCCCCAGCGCCAGCGTGGCCAGTTGCACGTCCTTCTCGTCTGGGTACTCTTCACGCGCCTCCCGCAGCGCCCGTGCGGCGACGCAGTCCTCCATCGTAGCGAGGCACACGGCGGCCACATCTAACCGCCCGCTGGACACGCACAGCCGCGCCAAGCCCTGCCACGCGGCGGGATTCTTGATGTTTTTCACGCAGCGGTACGCCTCGTCCATGTTACCGATGGTGGAGTAGTAGCTGAACTTCATGAGCGCCTCGCGCACCGCGACGTCTTTGTCCGACTTCAGCCCCTCAAAATCACGCAGCCGCTTTTGCTCAATGACGTAGTCCTCTGCGTTGCTGGGGTTGCCGTTGATCTTAACCGAAGCTAGCAGAAAGTCGGGGATGGTGAGACCGACGAGGCAGATCTGGTAGCGACGCAGCGAGCACACGTTCTGCTCGACGAGACCCGTGTGCGTTGCGAAGAGCGTCACGATGTTGTGCGCGCGGTGGTCAATGAAGTTCGTCGCGCCCAGTGAGCCGCGACGGGCGTCCTCCATGGCCTCCTTCTTCTCGACAAAGTTCTCCATGTCCGGCAGCGCCTCCGGGAGGTCCTCTTGCCCCGCAGGCCGTTCCGCGCCCTTACTCGCGGTGTCTCTCTCGGATTTTGCGGCAGACTCTTCTGCCTCTGCCGGTTTCTTGTCGTCGGAGCGCGTCTGGTGAGTCTCGCAGGCGAGCAGGAGGTACTCCAGCTCACCGACGGTGTTTGTGTTCGGCTCCGGCGTGTTCCAGTACACCGCGTTAGGCACCTCGTTTCGCGGAGCGAAGTCGAAGGAGGACATCTTATCGGTGTCGGAGTTGTACACCCAAACGCGCGTGTCGGGCAGCCCCGAGGCGCCAGGCTTCGTCATGAAAGCGACGCGGCGCCCCTGTGCGTTGACGCGGACGGACAGCACGGAGGCCGCCGCCGTCTGCGAGGCGGCTGCTGCTCCTGCTCCAGTGAGTGCGGAAGACATCCGTCGTGTTTGCGCAGCTGTCGGCTCCGTCGCCGCCCCGGCAGTGTCGAAGGTGAGAGGACGGGCGGGCCCGACCTGGCGTAAGTCCCGCGAAGACACACGGGCAAGCCGCAGGTAGTTCTTCGAGGAGACCGCCACCAGATAGTCGTTCATGAGGTCCATGATCACCGGTGCGCCCTCCGCCTCGGTGAAGGTCATCTGTGCAATCGGAGCGAGCTGCATCGTCTCGAACACGACGCGGCTGCCCTTCACGTAGATGAGTCCGTCGTGGTGCATCGCGAAGGCGGCGCTCGTCGACGGCACAAAGTTCACGAGCGTAAACTCCGACGTTGCCTCGTTGATGGTGTAGAGATCGATCTGCGAGCCATTCCACAGGGCAATGTTAGGGAACGCAATCGACAGACCGCGGACGTTGCCTTTGCTGCGCAGCAAACACTGGCAGCCCGTGACACTCTCAATCACTACCATGTCCGCCGATATCTGCGTGGCCGCCGCGACGCCATCCCAGGCCCGTTTGCGGCTCGTTTCGTGCAGCACCTGCAGCTCCGTGCCGCCGCGGCATACCACCGTGTCGCCCAGTGCCGTGAGCAGAAGTCGGTCGACGTACTTGTCCACCTGATGCACTACTAAGGGCTCCCACTGGCTGGCGAGGCCGGCCTCGGCGCCGAGGGCAAAGACGGACACTCTGTTGGCCGCACTCACGCTGGAAGACGGATGGACGGCGCCGTTCACTGAGTTGTTTGTCGCCGCTGCCGCTGCTGATGGAGCCGCGCCAGAGCCACCGGTAATACGCTGGAACACCACCAAAGTGCCCTCCACCGTGCCGGCCGTCAACACGCTCCTCCCGACGTTCGTGGCAAGGCAGGAGACGTGAAGGCCGGGCTGCGGCAACGTGAGCACGTCCAGCGACTCGGTGAGCAGCTCGAAGAGACGCAGCCGATCGTCACCGCCGCCAAACGCCACGACGCCCGGACCAGCCCACACCATGGAGGTGGGAATCTTCCCCCCGGATGCGGTGACGCCGACGGCGGCAGCGGATGGGGTGGGCAGCTTGCGGCGCACGGTAGACGTTCCTTTGAGGTCCTCCGCGCCCACCTTGTACGCCTCGATCATGTAGCTGGTGCTGAGCGTGACGAGCGTGCGGGTGCGGGGGTCGTAGATCACCGACACAATCGGCTCCTGCTGCGTCACAGACGGAAAAAGCTGCTGCTCCTCGTTGACGGCTAAAATGGTGGAGGTGCCGTCCGCCAACAAAAAGTTGATGTCGTCATCGCCACTGCCACCCTCGGCACCACCACCGACAGCGTCCGCCCTCGCCACGGACATCGACCGTCCTGTGACAGCACCCGGGACGTGTATCACGCGTACCACAGGACCGGACGCCTGGACGGACCACAGCGGTTTCAGCTTGAAGTTGACGCTCGCCTCGGTTGCCGTCTGCTCCAGCATCCAAGCCACCACGTAGCGCTGCTGAGAGGTCGAGACAAAGTACAGACCCCGGGTGGACCACTCTGCGGCCAGCACCGCCCCCGCGCCGTGTTCCCGCACCGCGCCTTCTGCGTCACTCTGCGTGGCGGCGCAGGCGGCGAGGAGCTGCACGGCGCTGCTAGTGGTCTCCGCTACGGCCTCATCGCCCAGCGCCAACGCACTCGCCGTCGGCATCGCCCAAAGACTCATCTTGCCGTTGCTCCAGCCAATCACGAGCAGCGGCTCCACCGGGTGCCACGCAAGCACCGTCGGCTGCTGCGTCCGCCCTGTCGAGCCAGCTGGCTCTTTAATGGAGGTGAGTACTTCGCCTTCATTGCTGGTGATGAGCACGGACTGGGGGTTGATCCAGCCGGTGGCGAGCAGCGGCTTTGACTTGTGCGCTGCGATGAGGTTCTCCTTCAGCTGCCCATCGTACTTGGGGGTGTTGACGATGAAAAGCGACATGAGGAAGTGGAGGAAAAGAAAGAGAGGCAGACCACAAAAAAGAAACGCAACGACCCAAACCCTCTTCTTCTAATAACTCTGGCAGAGTGAGGAGACCGCGGGTGCGTGCGCTACTCGGATCAGAGGAGCGCTCTTGTCGCAGACGAAAAAGTGGGAAAAGGCCCAAGGCGAACCAAACAAAAAGAAGCTGTGCGCTGCAGCAAATTTGAAAAGAGGGCCGCCACAACTCCAATGAGAACAGAAGATAAACTCAGTTGTTGTTTTTACATACAAGAAAACTGGTGTGCCGTAGACGATCACGACGCTCGCATGACAGAGGCAGAAGAGAAACGTCTCTCTTTTCGTTTTCTTCAAAAAGTAATGCAGTTGCTTCACGCGTTGTCGTTGAACGTGTGTGAGAAACAAAAGAGAAGAGATAGATAATGAACGAGAGGGGAGGCGATTTCGTAGTGCATCAGGAAACAAGGCAGCGGACCAAAGAAGGTGTTTCAGAAAGAGAGAAACGCAGGCATCGCTGTGTGTGGGCAGTATCCACAGAATTTCTGCAGGCGTAGACGCATCGCAGCCATCAAATGCAATCAACGAGTCGCTCTGGTACTTATGTGGGTCAACACTAAAAAAGCCATGTTGATCCACTTTTTGTTTTTCCTTAGCAGTTTGCTGGAAACAGAATATCACCTTCCCAACTTATTTTGGGCGTTGTTGATGAGCACCGCGAAGAGAGAGCGACACGTTGCGCCAGAAGTGTGTTCTTCCCCCACCGACGGCAGTCCGCGAACGGTGATTTCAGCGCGAGTACCTGTAGATTCCCTGCAGAGGCCCAAAGCCGGTTCTACGCAAGGTGCAGGTGCGCCGCGAACATGGTTCGGTAGAGAGCTATCTTGTCCGCTAGCTTGAGAGGTAAGGCTCGTGAGGTGGAGGGAGCACGGTAGATCCACAGCGCTCTGTGATAAGGTGCCGTCGTGTTCGGCGCCCACCGCAGCTTCCCTCCCACACGGGGAATACTGTATGTCACCTTGCCGAGCTTGTTGCGCGCGATGGCCTTGACGACTTCACCACTGTCAGACACGAAGGAACCGCAAGTGTGTAACGCATCCAAAAGCATCGTCAACGCCAGTGTGCCGGTGGTGATGATCGCCTCGCAATGCGGTGTGTGCGTCAGTGCGTCGCGAAACACGTCGGTTCGCTCGAGCGTTTCGATGTTATTGTCTGAGGAGTTGCCACGTTGGCGGCGGATCCGCTTGCACACGTCGAAGAAGCCAATGGGCTGCGACACGACGAAGTTGCGCATCTCAGCCTCGTTGAGACAGCGCGCAACACGTACGCTTCCTTTTCTACGTCCCTTGCTGGGCTTTTTGATTTCCACATCCGTGTAAAAGTGAGTCTGGTCGTGGAAGAAGACCTCACCCAGTACGCGCCACATATCGTTGTTGGCATTTGGGTAGTAGAACTTGACCGACTTCTTGACGGGAGGAAAGGAGCCACAAACGAGTACACAGCTCTCTGCGTGCATAAAAGGCCCGGTCGGGTGCTCCTCATCAATGTAGGTACTTTCTTTCGCAGAGGGATTGCTGTGAACTGCTTCCGTGTGGAGTGCCGCGGTGAACGCGCGAGCTGCCCGCTTCGAACGCGATCGCGTGCCCTTTTTGCCAGAAGAAAGAGGTGGCATTCTCATACGCGTCCTTTGTTTCGCATTTAAGAACCCAGCAGAAAGGTTAAGGGCGTGCAGAGCAGCTCCATCAACGCATCGGCATTCTTTGCTGTCCGCGGCTGTGTGGTATTGTTATTGTTGTTGTACGTTCCACGCTTCAAAATAAGGGGTCAGCAAGTCATTTTCCTCCTCCAACCGACAGATGAATCAAAAATCAAAGGCAGCAAAGGAGAAGCAAAGGAAAGACATCAAGGAAGAGTTTTACACGAAACACTGCGAGAACGCTTGAGATGAGCGAGCAGCACAATGCGCCGTCTTCGTGAAGATCGACATCCTCGTACGTAAGCCACTTCACTCAGGTCGCTTTCATGCCGCGTGTTTTGCCGCCTTGTTTCCGACGTTAAGCCCGTCAATAATGTGAGTGCGGATGTGAGGAGCCAGGTCGTTGCGATACATCCATCGCTTCCTGGGCCATCCGTGGAAATAAGACTTTTAAAAAATGCTGTTCAACGCGTGAAATGCCTTAGGCACTGTCGTACACATAGCTAAAAAAAGAAACGCACGCACGTGCACCACAGCGCATGCGCGGTCGCTGATCGAGGAGCGATCAGAAGTGGTCTCTCAGCAGTCCATTTCCCGAAATTAGAAAAAGAGATAGCGCACAAAGAGTGTTGCACCGGCATATGGCACAGTTAAGTGGTTGGTGTCATTAACAGCAGCAGAAACGCAGCGAGAAACGTGTCGGACGAGGCAGAGAACGCGAGCACCGTCATCCATGCAGTCGAACGTAAAAAGAAAAGAAGAAACCTATTTTGACGCTTTGCTCTACTCGCCACCCGACTCGTCGTTCCACCGCAGTTTGTGGTAGCGGCGAGTTGTCTCCGGATCACGTATCATGCTTGTCGGCTTCTTCATCGCGGACGACGGCGTTGTTCTCTGCGCCTCTGTCGTCCTGCGCCGACTCACGGGCGGGTCAGTGTGCTGGCCAGGCCTGGCGGATGGGGTGAGTTGACTTTTAGAAGAGGACGCGCCAGTTGGACGGCGTGGCGACGGGTGGCCGGCGTTGGAGAAGTCCGAGGAGTTGGTGCCGTCGTTCTCCGCATCGGCCAGTTCTTGGAGAGAGAGCACCTGCTTCGCGGTGGAGCTCTCTGCCCCGGCCTCGCTGCGTGGTGTCCGCCCTGGTGTTTGCACCCCGCCGCGTGCCCGGTCTAACTCCTCTCTGCTGACTTGCAGCTGTCCTTCCAGCAGGGCGATCATGGCCTGTTGGGCTGCCGTCTTGCGCTCCTCCTTTGCAAGTTTGTCTTCTGCCCCACCAACGCAGCCAACATTCCCCGGAGTGGTGCCGCGCCGGGCGAGCTCCTTTTCATTCTCCGCCAGCGCACGCCTCAACTGCGCGACGGCGGCAGACTGCTTGTGGAGGATGGTGGCCTGCCGCGCGGCGACCGACTCCGTCTGTTGCAGCTGACTCTCCGCCAGCTCCCTGTTCGCTACGGCGTTGAGCAGGTCCACGTAGTACATCTCCAGAACGTCGTAGTACATGCGCACAAACGCCTCGTGCATCTGCGACACGGCGTGGGCGGTGTCCGCGCGAGAGGCGTCGAGGTCCGACAGCGGCAGCGTCGAAGCCGAGACGACGCTGGTGGGCGGCTGGGGCCCCAGCGCCGAATTGAAGGGGGAGATGGAGGATAGAGCGCTGTGCTGCACCCCGTAGTGCTGCTGCAGCAACGCCTTCGACTCCTGCTCAAAGAGAACCGCGCAGCTGGTGGAATGCCAAGACACGATGGCGTCGGTGCACGCCTCCAGACACGTCGCCGCCACCGCCCAACTCGCCGGTGCGTCGTCCGTAAAGGCGGCTGCAGCAGTGCCAATGCGGCCACGGCGCGGCAGCGGCGGCCGGGCGGAGCGAACAGCCATCGTCACCGCGTTGGCGTCGATGAGCGCGTTGAGTTGCGCAATGGTGTCCTTGTAGAGGCGTCGGTCCCGCTGGCGGCGGAAGAGCGCGTAGGCGGCCGAGGCAAGGCCGACCACCATACCAGTCACGTGCAGCCACGGTGTGGCGGCCTTTCCCACCTGCCGATCCGGTTGCGTCAGAGACCGCAGACCGCTGTCCGCGAAGCTCCACGTCAGCTGGCCCGGCGCTGAGGAAGGGGAGGAAGAAGAAGCGGACCTGCTGTCGAAAAGCAGGCTGGAGAGCGCCTCCAGTGGCGTAGCGGTGATTGGGAGGGCGTGTAGTCTCGCCTCAATTGTCTTTCGTTCTGCGGCGCAACCAGCTTTGTCACCGTGCGTCAAGTGAAGGCACGCGCCTTCGCCGCTGTCGGCGAGGTAGACGAAGAGCTGCCTCCGGGACTCCTCGGCGGTCGCCTCCTGCGCAGCCTGAGCAGCACGGCGTTCAGCCACACAACTAGAAGTCTGCGCCTCACATCTGCGCAGTTCCCCGGCGTAACGCTGGCGGAAAGCCTCCCGCTCCTTGTCGGACGCTTCCCTCGTCTTCTTTCGTTCCTGTTCCGCCTGCTGTTGCAGAGAGGCTTTGGTGTCCTGCAGTGTCGCGGTGTGTTGCGCCTGCAGTTTTGCAGTCACCTCCGCCACGGCGCGGTGCGTTTCGTGGTCACACTGCGTCGTGAGCACCGCCACCTGGCGACTCCAGCTTTCGTCTGCAATTTGCCGCTGCGTCGCCCGCTCTGCCTCCACTCGTTCCTGCACGCTGCGTTCACATGCCTCCTGCGCGCTCATCAGCTGCGCCGTGCACGACGCGTTCAGACGTTGTTGATGCGTCGCACACGTTGCCCTTTCCACTTCTCGCAGCGTCATGCACGCGGCGCCGCGCTCCTCGGCGGCTCGCTTCGTTGCGTCGACGGTCTCGCGCAGCTTGGCCAGTGCCGTTGCAGCACTGCTGTTGAAGGCTGCGACATCATTCAGCAGCTGTGCTTTGCAGCTTAGCTCGGTTCGCTGCACTGCCGCGCTGCACGATGCCTGCAACTCTTCCTTCAGGGCGGCCAGCCGCCTCGCGCATCCCTCTGCCGCTGCCTGGCGCTCCGCCTCTCCGCACGTTGCCTGTGCTGCCGTGACCTGTGCGGTGCAGGCGGCATGCAGATCTTCTTGTTCCGCCTCCCAGTTTGTCTTTGCCTGGGCATTGGATGCCTCGCACGCGGCAAGGCGTTGCGCCGCAACCGTCGCAGAGGTGTCCATTGTCTGCTGGAGTTCCTCCAGCGCCGCCGTCCAACTGCGGTTCACTTCGCCCACCCTCTGTGCGAGGTGCTCCGTGCAGAGCGCTTCTGCGTGCCGCAGCGAAGACTGGCACTGCTCGTTGAGTCTGCCCTGCTTCTCCGTGAGACGCTTCGCACACGTCTGCTCTCCCACCTTCAGCGCCTCTGCCTCGCACTCTCTCCGCTTCAACTCTATGTCTTTTGCGTGATCGGCTTCTAAGGAACCTCGCACCTCTTGAATCTGCTTGGAACAGCTTTGCTTCTCCTTCGCCACCTCCATCAAGCACCGCTGCCGCACCGCCTCGGACTCATTCGCGTACCCGACGGTGGCCGCCGCCAGGGCCTGTTGTGCCGCCGTGAGCGTTGCCGCACTGTCCCGCTTCTCGGCTTCGTACGTTTCCAGCAGCTTCTCTGCGTCGGCGAGCTTCGTTGCGCATTCCGACGCGCGTGACTGGCACGTCTTCTCTGCCGCTAGATGTTCCTGCAGCACCGCCTCCGCGTCATGCAGCGCTGCGACCCGATTCGTCTCGCACTTCTCCACCGCCGCCGCCGAGACCGCCTCGCAGGTGCGCACGTCCTCTTTCAGCTGCTGATGAAGCGCGTCACAGTCCTGTTGACACGAAGACACAAGGTTGTCGCACTTCGCAGCAGCAGCAGCAGCAGCAGCAGTAGCAGCAGCGGCAGACTCCATGGTACCTCTTTCCTGACTTATTTTTGCAGCTTCCTCCTTGTAGAAGGCCTGGAGGCGAGTAAAGCGGCCCTTCGCGAACTGCGCGTCCCTTTTCGATTGGATGGCGCGCTGCAGCTCAGTCTCACTCTTGTCCTGTTCTGACGGCGCGCTGAGCGCCACCACGGCGAAGTCAACGACAAGGCTGCCGGAACGCAGCTCCACGTCCTCGACGACAGCATCATTTCCGAACAAGCTCTGCAGATCATCGTGTGCGAGTTGCTTGAGTTTGTCGCCGTGCCGTGACAGAAGGGTCGGCCACAACTCACCCGACAGGCGGCGCGTGTGTGTGGTACGCACCTTTGTAAGGGGAGTCAACTGCTTCGTTGTCGGCGTTGTTTCCTTTTCTGTGGGTGCGTTTGCTCGAGGCTGTTGGGGTCGTGCCTGCTCTGCGAACGGTGTTTGTGCGCCCGATGCGTTTCGCGTCTCCGCAGTCGTCACACTGGGAAGAGACGCAGACCTGTTGTCGGACGGCGGGGTGGTGTTCTCTCCTGCCAACGGCACCACAAACGTCCACGCCCGATGCAGCGGCCGCCAAATGGTCAGCAAGAACGACGCGGTGGCCCGCGACATCACACGGGTGTTGCCTCGCCGGGGGGTCGCCTGCACGGGTGCGGTGGGGTGGTAATGACGGAGACGACCGGCCGCCGACATATTTGGGCCCGTTAACGGAACGGAGAAACGGTGAATGGACCGCGTCAGCAAACGCCCCATGCAGCAAAAGGTGCGCCACAGAATAGAAACCGGCTTCGTAGCAAGCTGCGTTAGTGCGCGGGCGACGGGGCTGACGACGGTGCCACCCTGCGACCCGCCCTCCGTCGAGTTGGAGAAAGTGTTCCGCAGCGTTGGGTGCGCGCCCACGTCGACCCTCGGCAGCATCATCGCAATCGGCGAGAGAATGGCTTCCTTTACTATCATCCATACTCTCGTGAAAAGTCTCCCCACGCAGTGCAGCACGCGGCCCACGAGATGCGCTACCCTCACCACCCCTAATACGTGAACCAGCTGCCCCAGCGTGTGCCGTGTGTGCAGCGCAATTTGGCGATTCAGTTGCGGGATCATGCGATCGGGGAACGGTCGCGGCGACGCAGCGGCAGAACGTTGCGGGGCAGAAATATCTGCGCTCCCGCCCGCGCTAAAGTACGTCGGGATGTAGTCTGTGTCTGACGACACAACAAACGACACCGCGCACAGAAGCACAAAAAAGACAGCTACGCAGAGTACCACAGTCTTCACCGCAAGCACGAGCCCGCTGTCGTGCAGAGAATCCAACTTCGCAGCATCACGTGGGAAAACATCCATTCCACGGCGGGTGGAATTAAGACTATCCGGCTTAGGAGGGGAAGTGGACCCCACTGCACCGTCTTCATCGGCAAAGAGAGTACTCCTTGAGTTTGCTGATCTGTCGTGGAGGCTTATGTTCTTCGGAGTGGCAGCGTCGCTGTTCATATTCTCACTCTGGCGCGGAGAGGTGCTGTGTTGAAACGGCTGTGGCGGCGTCACATGCGTGGTCACGTAATCCTTAATACGACTCGCCGCCGCCGCTGCCTTGGCGGCAGAGGCGGGGAAGTGGCTAATGCTGAGCTCGTCCACAGTGGTTTCGTGTGGTGACCCTGCACGCGGTGAGGGTGTGACGCTACCGGTGCGGCCACGCTTCGCGGTGCTGAGCTGACGGGCGTAGTCGCGATCAAACTCGGGGACGCCACGCGGCTCGATTGTGCTGAGGTGCGAGGAGCTCGTCCGCACCGACGGCGTTTGAACGCTACTCCGACGTGCCGACCTCATTCCTCTCTGCGTCCTCTACGAGAATTCAAGGCTCGTTTTCGTAGAGTAGCTATTACCATAAAGACACACGAAAGTGCGAAAGCCCTCGTGCAGCAGCGGCGGCAGCAGCAGCAGAAGACGGAGTGATACAGAAACGCCGTAACGACAGCGACGATAAATTAGAGTAGATTTGAAATATACTTTTTGGTATTGAATTGCAAAACAGTTCGCCTTTCCTCACCGCACGCCAGCCTTTATGCGTGGCGGGAGATGAAGCTAGAGAAGTCAACAAAAAACAGTGGAGAGAGAGAGTACAAACAGCGTCAGCTGTAGCTGAAACCAAATGTCGCCGTCTCACTTGGCGTCCTCTACGTTCAGCCTCAGCCACAACAAAATAAACAATACAATCGAACTTGGAGGAAAAAAGACGCGTTCCGCAATGAGGAAGAATGTTTGCTAAACCAGAGGGCAACAATACACAGAGTTTTTTAAAAACGAAGAAGACTGCTTTCGTGCTTTTCAACACTTTTTTTCTTTTGGTAAATGCAAGATTAACTGTAAAGCACGCACATTCAGGTGTATTGGTAATGTCTACGTGTATAAACGAAATGGTGTGTATGTGAGAGAGAGAGCCCAAAATCCAGTCGCTCCAACAGCGAGTAAAAGGGGTAAAAGTGTGGCAGCTGGTCGGGCGATCTCCCTAAAAGCTGCTACCTGGGAACAGCACGTGGGATTGGAAGGAGACAATAGATATTGGCAAATGTTAGAAGAACTCCAGACGTCAAGACTGTCCAAATTCATTTGTTGCTGTTTAGGTGCAGCAGGGACAAGCTGCACGTTTCGCAGAACACAGCAGACTCACCACGATTTTTTTCCTTTCTTTTCTAAAGGGAAAGCGGAACGCTTGTCCCCTTACAAGCACGATGATCTTTCCCACTTTTATTCGAGCACTTCCTAAAGACACGCAGCACACGCAGCACATGAAAAGGGGATTGATATGGAAAAGGGTGAGGAAATCAAAAAAAGACGTTCGGCGCAGGCGCATAAGAGTATACGAAGGAGAGAAGACTTTTTCAGCGAGAACCAGGCGGTCACTTGTCAACGATTCAGCTTCGGTTTCTGTGGCTTTGCCTTCAGTGCCTTGCCAGCCTTCGGTCGCGCGCTGGAGGCATTCGCATCGTCGTCGGCGGTCGAGTCCTTTTTGCTCGTAGAGGATCGTGTGCGAGGAGCGCGGTGCGCCGGAGCCAGCCCCGACGCAGCAGTTGTCGGCGCCGGAGGTGCGGTGCTGGCGAAGGCCTGGGCAACGCCAGCCGGGGTAGAGCTCGCGTCCGACAATCGAAGAGACGCAGGGAGCGACGCGCAACCATGTGGATTCGCCGCCTCCGCTTCGTCTACAACGCTGCTCGGCCGCACGATGTGGTCCGTGGGGGGTGTAAGGGGGGGTAGGTTGCGACCGGGGTGCGTCGTCTGCCGCTTACGGTACACCGGCGTCGCCTTCTTACTCGCCCCCGCGCGTGTGCCGCCCTCCGCGCTGGCCGGCGCGGACGGAAAAAACTGGCGAAGATGCAAGCCTGCCGGCACACCGGCACTGCTGCTGCTGCCGCCGCGTACAGGAAGAGAGGCGGCTGACAAAGACGAGAGCGTGGTGCGGGTGGGGGGCGGCGAAGGGGGCAGCGGTGCGCTGGACGTGAGAGGCGCCAATGTTCCTTTCGGCCGCGGCGGGGACTCGGACAAGTGCGGCGAAGAGGAGGACGACTCGGCGCCCGGTGCATCCAGTGACGGTGACTCTGCGGAGGACGGCGGATTTTGCGCGGCGTCGCGAACGGGGGGCGGGGGTGGAGACTGCGAGACACCCGCCCGTGTGGAAGCGGCACTGAGTGGAACTGCTGTCGCGGCCTCGGTCCCGGACAGGGGCGCGGGAGCGTCCTCAGCGGGCGCCTCCAGCGGTGGTCTGTATGTCGAGCGTATCAGTGCGCGCAGTCCGCGTGCGCCAGCCACGACCAAGCCGGTGCTCTCATCAGCCAGACCATCCAGGTGGTATTCCTCGTAAATGTAGTCCATCATCCACGCGAAGAAACTCTCAAAGTCACTCATGGCCAGCACCAACCGCCACGCAGGGAAAGACAGCACATTTTGCGGGCCTCTTACAGCGGATGCGGAGCTGACGTCGCCCGGCACGTCGTCCTCCGCAAAAGCAGCGGGAGTATCGTACAGCGCCTCTACAAATTCAGCCTCGTCGAAGCCGGCGACGTAGTGCGTGAGATACGAGAGCAACGCTGTGGAGACACGGCGGCCGAACTCCTCGTAGACGGCGTACTCCTCGTGACGGTGCTCCACCACTGAGGAGGAAGAGGGAACCGACGGGGACGCTCCAAGCTGCGCTCCGTCTGATGAGGCGGCTGCTGGTGGAGGAGAGAGGCCGGGGGATGTGATGTAGTGCGGGAGAAAGACTTTGTGGTGTTCGTAGAGGTACGCGGCGACGCTGCGCACAAAGCGGCGGTGGTTCACCAAGCGCTCAATGCAGTCGACAGACTGCAGAAATCGGCGAAGCCGCTGTGTTGCCTCTTCGGCGACGTCTGCCGGGTTGCTCAGCAAACCGCCTCCACTGCTGTTGCGGCTGCTGTCGTGGTTCATGCTGCGCGCGTTGCGGCGTGCCACCTCGCTCAGCATCAACTCCTCCCACATCAGCGGCGCGTTCACCACGGGGGCGGCCACCGCAGACGAAGAAGCCGCAACGGTCGACGCGGTACGTGCGGCATTGCGTGGAGCCGACGTGCGCCCCCACGAGGAGGCGTCCAGCTCGTGTGCGGCCACCGCAGCAAGCGTAAAAGCAGCCGCGCGATGATCTGCGGCAATAAACACCTCAGCGCCGCCATCACCCTCATCGTCTCCGGCCACTGTGCTTGTACCCTGATGACACCAATCCTCGAAGAGCTCCTCCAACGCTGTGTCTTCCAGCGTGGCAAAGGTGCGCGGCGGCGGAGACTCTCTTTGCTGCGTTGCAGCCGGGACGGCATCGTGTGCCGTGGAAGGACTTTCCGCGGCCGTCTTCGTCGACGTCGTCAGAGTGTCGGACAGCGTCGCTGTGTTCTCTCGCCGCGGTTGCTGCTGCTGCTGCTGCTGCTGCTGCTGCTGCTGCTGCTCTCGTCGAACGTCGTGTTCTAAAAGGGACATGAGTTGCTGAAAGTCGACGTTCGTGGTGCGCATCTGCAGCGCCTGTTGATATGCAGCCGACTGTTTCGCCATGTCTTGGTCCGAAGCGGAGGCGTTGGCGCTTGGCTGTGTCGCTCCAGCGAGACGGTTCAGTAGAGATGTGTTTTGCGACTTGGCGCTCGTTGGTGGAAACTGCGCCGTCTCTGCGTGAGGCGTGGAGTTTGCGGACAGGTGATGTGCCCTCAGCGTGTTCGCGCCCGTTGCTGCGGCCGCTGCTGATGGAGCGGTAGACGGTCCACCACTGCGCAACGTTGGCATGGACCCGGACCGACCACGCAAATACGCCTCTAGCCGTTCATTCGGCAGCGTAACGGCAGCCGAGTTCTTTGGTTCTGTTGTCGCACTCGCAGGGCGTATCTTTTTTCTTCCACCACCGCCAAGCAATGCCTGCGTCGCAGCCCGCGCACGTCGCACCACCTCTTCATCGCCACTTACATCCTCATCTTCCTCCTTATCGGTGCTGCTGTGGGTCGCGGCATCTCTTTCTCTGCGTGCAGCGGTGGCACCGGTGCGTGTTGGGCTGCTGGAACGCGATGAAGACGAGGACGAGGACCCGGAGGTGGCCGCGTCCACCCCTTTGTAACGACGCTCCTCTTCATAGTAGTACGACCGCTTTCCGGCAGAGGCAGATGCGCTGACAAATACACCCCTGTCAAACGCCGCTGCACGGTCTTTCTCCACTGTCTTTGCCTTGATGGACATGATGACGATGAGTGCTGTGGCGGTCTCTTAAAAACACAAAACAAAAGCCTGCCGTCAGTACGGCAATAAACACAGGGGAAACGGTGTCGCTGTGCCCTTCTGTATTTACATCCGTTGTTTAACTTGGACTACGATGTGACCCCAGCTGATAAGCGTTTAAAGAGGAAGGAGAAAATGAAGGGAAACTCGAAAAAGCCTTTTCATGTCGATTCAAAAGAGGCGTTACAGGAGATGTGTGCAACGGCGACAGCAAGTACGTGCGAGAGCGGCACTGTCCGTTGCCATAGAAGAACAAGAAACCAAATTGTAGTGCCTTCAATATTCATCATCGCTTAGAAGTCCCGGAACCCAGATGAACACCATTCACTCCGCTGCGCCTCGTACCGGCTGCGCATCTCTCCTCTCGGATATGCGCGAGGTGAACGAATGAAGGTGGAAGAACTCACGTGACGGCAATGAAAAGGGCCGAAACAGCGTGGAGAGAGTCAGAAAGGAGATCTTCTTGTTTTCTCTCGTCCTCTCTCTCTCACTCTCTCACCAAATGCATACATATATATATATATATATATTCATGGTACTTTCAATGTTGGTTGTTGTCAGCCGGAGATTTCGCCAAAGCAACCCCATAACCTTCTACATTCAGCTCCTAAAAGCTCTGAGGTAGCAACAAATAGTACAAGAGGAGAAAAAAAGGCTGTTTATGTACATCGTGTAGTAGTAGGATTGATGTAATCGGAGACAAAGATGAGTGAGAGGGGGTACAAAACAACACGTTCAATGAGCCTGGTGCAGTACAGCAAGGAAGAACCAACAACAGCAATAATCTAGAGTACAGGTGAGGTAGGAAAAGGAAAAACAAATACAAAAGCGATTGTATGTGTGGCTCGATTTTCTTTGCCGAACAGAGGAAGACTCAACGATGTCTAAGGGTGTTTAAACAACACGTTCAATGCACGCCTCCATTCCGTCTCCGCCTCACATGGAGAAGGCACAGGCAGATCTTGGTCCGTGCTTCCACGCACCACCCAACAACACGCCAGCTTTGAAGGCACGCCGTTACAACAACAGCAAAAGAAGGAGAAAAAAACACACGGTTCCTCATCACGGAAACAAGCACGAAACAGAGGTATGACATCTGAAAAAGCAAAAAATGATAATAGTGATAGTGATAGTAACCATAACCATGAAACGACGGTAGTGTACATTGCGGGTGCGAAAATAACAAAAATAATAATAATAATAATAAAATGAAAAGAAAAGAAACGAAAAGACCGGAGCTACTACATGCGTGTCGGAAGCTTTCATAAACAGCAATCGAATCTTTTCGCGCTTATACAGTTTTTTGGGTTTTTTTCAAATCGAAATGATAAAAAAAAAACGGAGTTCAGCTTGGGGTAGACTTGGGTTCGGGATGATGCTCCCCCTTACGCCGAAGCAACCTTGGGAGATCGCTTCGCACCCTCATCGTACACACGCTTGCTGTTCGTCTTGATTTTCTGCTGATACTCCATGAAGCGTTGCATGTCGAGCTCGCGATCTTGGTTGGTCGTCTTCCACAGCGCAGCCGAAGAGGAGTAGTTCGGCTCAGCGGCAGGCAGCAGCATTCCCTGTGGCAGCCGGGCCCTTCTGCACATTCGCCGCGTTCTGTGAGCTCGCATTCGATGAAGCGGTGTCGATCTTGACGGAGCGATCCGCCACATCGCCCTGCGCCGCCGGGGTGGCGACCTGTGATGCGGGCTTATCGTACACGTTGTAGGTGCTGCCGGGGAACTGCAGGTCGGCCTCGACCGGCTCGCCGGGGCCGATGTTGTTGTTGAAGCTGGCACGGAAGCGCGCGGACTGGTTGTTCGTTTGGCCTTTGCGGCTGCCCCCTGCGTTGACGGACGATATCGGGAGGAACACCATGCCGGCACCGTACGGGTGGTTGCTGTAGTTGCCTTCGCGAATCTTCTTACTGGAGAGGTACGCAGGATCGACGGAGGCGGTGCTGTAGGTTCCGCCAAAGCCGCGTGGGGCGTCGGTACCGTACTTCACGCCCTCCTCCGGGTTGATCACCTTGCCAGTTAACCCAAAGGCAACGGACTCCTGCGGGGGTGCGCAGAGGTGGCGAGCCTGCACGTTCACATCGAGGCAGTGCCCGCACACGTGAGGCTGGTTCTCGCAGCTGTCCACCATCTCGCGCGTCTTTTTCTTCTGGTTGTACATCAGCTGGCGCAGCTTGAAGACCTGCTGCTGGTTGAGGGGGGCGGAGGCGGCGGCGGCGGGGTCCTCGTCGACAATATCGCGGATCCCCTTCAGCATGGTGTGCAGATCGTGTTCCGCCGAGCACTGCGAGGCCGGGGTGACGGCACCGCTGCTGAGCCGCTGCTGCGACGGCGTCGCCACCTCCCGCTGCGATGACGCCGGGGTGGGCGCCTCCGCCTCGTTGGCCGAGCCCTCCGCGCCTTCCTCCGCCTCCGTCTCTTCCTCCGGCAGGCCGAGGGCACGGCGCTCCGCACGCACGCGGGCCTCCTCGTCGAGGCGTGCCTTGTGCTCCAGCAGCAGCAGCTCCTGCAGGCGGTCGCGGCGACGCACCGGCACCATCTCCGCCGCCAGCGCCATCTCCTTCGCCGCGCGCTTCTTCGAGCTGCTGAGGAGCTGCTCGTCCGGGATGAAGCGGCCCACGTTCTTGGAGCTGTCGAGGAGGGCCTTCTCGCGGAGGCTCTTCTGGAGGCTCTTCATGTACAGCTCATCCTTCGACATGCCTGGGCGACTCAGCGACTGCATCGCCGCCCGCATCGACGCCCCGGCGTTCGTGGACTTGTCCTGCGGCTCCTGGGAGCAGAAGGAGCACTGGCAGTAAGCGTGGCACTGATCGCGAATCATCGTGATGACCTTCGAGGTGTGTGTGTGTGTCTGTCTGTGTGTTGAGGTGGATCCAACAGAACGTGAAAGAGACTGGCAGGAAGCGTTACTCTAGTTCACTACGGGCGTGCGAGAAAAGTGAGCGAGGAGATTTGTTCAACTGAGCGGTTTCATGAAAAATAAAGAAACGCGGAGATGATGCGGGGAGAGAAAAGGAAAGAGAAGAAAGGGGAGGGAGTCGGTGAATTGAGGAAAGGCGCTTTGGATTTGTGCGATGGAAGTATCTCAGGCGAGATGCACTTCCATTGTCACTGCATTCCACTCTGACGCGCTGTCGCTTTACTGTTCGGTCACGCAACACACACAGGAAAAAAAAACAGCCGGCGAGCTGACGGAATGGGCTTTACAGCTGTGAGCGAATGCCAATAGAAGAGGCACACCACTGCCCTTCGTCAAGACCACGTGTGGGCGTGAGGAACATCCGTAATGCGTTGCCCCGAAGAAAAGACTTGCTCACACACCAACAAGCTCCTCCCTATTTTCGCTTCATCGATATCTTTTCCTTTTACTTCATTGAAAGGGTGAAAGTGTACATCTGCAGTCGTAAAAGCATACGAGGAAGAAACAAGGAGGAACACGTTTGTGCGGTACAGATTGACATCTGGAGATTCAGATACAGAAGAAAGTAACAGTAATAATTACCTCATTTGCTGAAGAGCACGAATGAGAAACTATCTTTTTTTGTCAACAGGTGAAATGAAGAGAAAGGCAAAAACAAGAAAAAAAAAGGAGGCATCAGCCGCGCGTCGTTGAGCTCGTCTCAAGCACCACCGACAGCTCCTCTTGCTGCTATTGAAACATGGCGAACAAATAAAAAAAAAACGGGCTCAAAACTGTACCACCGCATGCACTTTACACGGCGTAAGTTACGTGGCGCTCCTTGGACGACTGCTGTGCTGCCACACCGGTCGCCGATCCCGACGCCGCAGGGTCAACTTCCCCCGCCGCGTTCTCTATCACCAGCACGTCCGTGTCCTTCACGGAACTCTTCAGCGGCACGGTTGGGACCCACACGACGCCGGCACCGCGCGGGTGCGTAGTGCTCGTGCGCAACTGCGCCAGCGAGGAGCCGAACGCGTTCTCCCTCGCACCCTTGTTGCCGGTGGAGTCGCCCCTCGTCGAGCTCGTCCCGCTGCCGCCGTCTTCGCCGCCACCGAGGCCGTTTTTGTTGAGCAAGCGCTGCAGGGCACGGCGGTTGTTCGTGTTGACCGGGTCACCGGTGACCTTGCGCACGTCGTCCATCGTGTCCTGCAGGCGGTGCGACGCGTGACACTGCGCCGGTGGGGTGGCCGGGCAGTCCTGCGCCATCGCGTACGCCTCGTGAATCGTCGAGGCGTCCTGACCGTAGCTGCCGCTGCCAACTGGACCGCTGCGGCCCCACGTCCCCGGCTCACCGTTGTAGCCGGCGTTGTCGTTGTCTTGGACGCCACCGCTCGCGTAGCCCTCCGGCAGTGGCTGAGGGCGGCGTGCGGATGCGTTGGTCGAACTGGCCTTGAGCCGTTCCGCCTCCAATGTCGCCTGCGTACGTGCCTTGTACTCGGCGATCAGCAGCCGCTCCAGCCCGTCCAGCTCCGCTGTCTCGCGGGCCTGACGCTGCTCGGCCGTCTCCTTCGCCGATGCGTCGTTGCCACTGCCCTGCAAGCCACTCTCCCCAGCACGCGTGGATTGGTTCTTGATGGTGTACTGATTCCCGCCCGGCACCCCGTTGCGGCCGCGCGACGCATTCAGCGCCGTCTGGTTCACCGGCGCCGGATACTCCGGGTCGAAGCCGGTGCCGCCGTTTTGCTGCCTGCCCTTCGTGTGGCACTCGCAGGTGCAGTCAGCGCGCTGTTGGGCGGCCTTCTGGCTCACTGCCAGCTTCTTCGCGTTGACGGAGCGGCGACTGTTGCAGAAGTCACACCCACAGTGCTGCGTGGGGTAGGTGCTTTGCATAACGGCTGCGGACATTACTGATGTGTTTGTTTTTGTTTTCTGTTGTTTTAGCCTGTGCGGGTGGTAGGTGAGACGGCGTAGTGTATAACGTCAGATTCGAAGCGGACTGGCAAACGGCTTCAACTCAGCAGGTCATGAAGTAGTAAACAGCAAACGATGAATGCCGAGCAAGAAGAACGGGGAGAAGAAACCAATAGAAGAAACACTTCCGTATCGCAACGCGGTGGATATGGCAGACGCCAAGTTTGGTGACGCGCCCCTGATACAATGAACGAGAAAATCGTTTTCGCCCTTACGGCTGTGTACATTCGTTATCTTTTTTATTCATGGTAGCGCTTTGCAAAACTGGCGTTCTGTAAAGCGCCTCTGCGCACAGCTTTTTCCTTGTGAGTGCATTCAAAGATATTTTCTTTAAAGCTCGGACCGCAATAAGCACGGCCACACCACCGTGCCTGAATATAATAGAGAAATAAGAAGGCTGTGTTGACAGCCGCGCGAAACTTCGCCCAGTTGGACGAAGGAAAGGTTTTATCGCAGAGGTCATCTAAGATTTAGCACACGAAGATACGAAAAGAAGCACATGACAAAGGGGAAAAGAAACCAATAAGCAACGCGGCCCCACGAACCACGCACGCATGAAAAATGATGGTGAAAGACGACAGCGATGGAGAGCGCGCGTCATCGTGCTACCGCGGCTGATATCAATAACACAACACACACAAGAACACCAGCACTTTTTCCTCCGACAGAAGCAGCAGAACAGACACCGAACAGGAAACGATAGATCGCACGCACAGGTGCTGTTGCCGACCGTTGCGCCTCGACAATTCTTAATTCTCTTTGCGGTTTCCGCGGTGGCGCAGCGTGGGTGGGGCGGTGGGAACGTGTGTGGAAGAAGCCGCCGCATCCACGTGCGTCGACGCGGGGACATCTCGCATCTCCATCGCACCGCCACGCTCCGCTTGCGAAGACCGGGCATCCTTGCCGATAGCCGAAAGAAGGCCCAAGATGTGCTTCACTGTACGAACCACGGCCTGCAGCGGGATGACGACGCTGGCCGGGCCCGTCTCCTCAAACTTGTACCACTGCGACACAAAAAAGTTCTTGAAGAAGACAACGCAAATCACGATGGTCAACACCAGCAGAACCGGGGAGGTGACGACGTACATGAGCTCATTCCAGCCCAGCGCCAGCATAACAGGGAACACCCAAGCCGGCAGGGAGTTGTTGCCTGCCTCCACCGCCCGCAACTGCAGCTGCGTCGTGAAGTCGCACTTTTGCTTGTACAGCTCGTAGGCGCGCAGGGTGGCCTGCTGGGTCAGCAGCACACAACGCGCATCTGCCGCAGCTGAATCGCTGTCCCCCGCATCCTCCGACACCACCGGCACGTCGTAGGGATACTTAGGGGCAGAATCAAGCGTGCTGTACGAGAGGTAGAAAGCCGCCTCCGCTTCGTTTTCCTCAAACACAATTTCACGGCAGTTACCCTTGACACGACGCGCGGAGCGACTCTGCGATTCCGCCGGCGCAGCCAACTCTCCTTCCTCCTCGTCGCCATCGCAGTCTTTCAGTGCTTGCAGCTTTAGACGGAAGTACAGAAGACTGCCGAGAACGACCATGCCTGACTGCAGCGCGGAGGGCACGGCCTTTTGAATCCCTTTTGTGGTGGAGAAGAAGCGCACCGTGCCGTCAGCGTTGTGCGTCAGGCTGCGCTCAAACCCCGCGTGCATCGTGTCAAAGACGCTGTCCGCCATCGAGGAGATGCGGGACCTCACCTTCTGGAAGAGCGCGTCCGTCACGACGTTCAGCACGTTCAGCCGCGCCGTCGGATCCTGGGCGATGAGGGAGGCGTAGCGACCGTAGAGGTGGGCAGGCGGCGGCATCGTGGCCACCTCCGACACCAACGCGTGGAGCTGCACCGATAAGGTCCTCCAGAACCCACGCGCGAGCCGCTGGCAGCCGGCGGAGTCCATCACCTGCGACCCGGCCCACGGCCCCGCCTTGTCGGCCGTCTTGTCGTCCGCCAAGAAAGGCAGCGACTGCGCCGACTTCACAAGCTGGCGATAACTCTCCTCGACGCAGCCCAGCACGCGCGACTCCGTGTTCGACAGCACCTCCGCTGCGATCGCCTTGGAGAACTTGTTCACCACCTGCATCGTCGCGTCGACCAACTCCGTCTCCAGGTCTGCGGCGTACTGCCCCATCACATCTCCCTGGTACAGCCTCGTCTGCCGGTAGTAAGAAGTGAGGCGGGTCTCCACTTCCTCGTCGAGCACCTCGGTGAGGCGCAGCAGCATATCTCCCTTTTGCAGCCGGTCCTCGTAGTGCCGAGTGAAGCCGCGGAAGGTTTTCAACTCCTGCTCCTTCGCCTCCTTGCACCGGTGCTGGGCCAGCATCTCCCGCTGCGTGGGAATGTCCAAGTCCTTGCTGGTACGAATCGCCTCCCAGCAGTTCGTCAGGTAGGTCGGCAGCCCTTCAAGAGGCACCCCGCGAAACATGGCGGGATGACGAAACAGGTAGTTCTCGCTGTGGCTGTCCCCAAACCAACGCCGCAGCGTCCCCACGGAGGCTGCGAAGGCCTCTTTTTGCAGCTTGAAGTGCGGCATCACATAATACTTTAGGTGAAAGAGAGCGTCGATGGTGGCGTCGGCGAACTGCGGGGGACGGGTGACACTCTCCCAGATTGTGTCGAAGGATTTACGCACCGTGGCCAGACTCGGCGCCGCGTCCTCCTCCGTAAAGTCGCGCAGCACGATGAGCAGCGTCGGCTTCTCCTCCGCCTCGTAGTTTTCGTGGTTGAAAAGCTGCAAATTCACTTCAAAGATGGTCCGCAGCAGGCTCAGGTTGGCGCCGTGGAAGCGGCCCACGTCAACGGCCCACATGTTGACAATGAGCGTGTCGGCAACGCTCAGGCCGAAGAGAGAGAGCTGGCGGTCCAGACTTTGGTCCTCGCCTCGCTCGAGGCCGTCCGTGCCCTCGAAATCCAGCACCAGCAGCGGAGATTTGGTGGGCCGCGCACCCGCTGCGGCGGCGCCCGCCTCCTCCTCCTTCGTCGCCGCTGCCGCAGCACGGTTCAGGCGGGAGCTGCGGTCAGGGGACGGCGATGCGAGGTCGGCCGCAGGGCTCACCAGGTCCGCCGTCTCGAACCCAGACAACGTTGTATTAGCCTGCGCCATGAAGGCGCCAACGGTCGTTTGGCCGCGACGTACCCGCTCGTCGAGCATTTGGAAGTCGGTGCCGAAGAGGTGGTTCAGCAGGGTCGATTTGCCGCTGCTTTGGCCACCAAAGACAGCCACCACATGGTAGTTGAGGCCGACCGCGGACAACGCGTTGTCGTCATCGTTGTCGCCGTTGGCGGATCCCTGCGAGCCTGCGGGTGTAACGAGTGAGGCGAGGTACTCCGTCAGCTTCTTCTCCGGCTGAAGGTGACCATCTTCTTCCACCAAGTGGAGACTCATTTCTGTTGTTGCTGCTGTTTTGTTGTTCGGCTTTGAGGGATGCAGTTTATGTGTTTACCTTCCTCGTCCCGAGCCACGGTAAAAAGAGGCGGGCAGTTTCAAAAAGCAATAATAATAATAAGGGAGAAAACGAAGCTGCGTAGTATAAGAAAGCGGCAGTTTCCTTTTCCGGGAAAATGAGCAGTGTTGTGAGGTGCCGGTGTGCGTGTGGGTGTTCACCAATGAGCAATGCGCCGGGCAGCTACGTACCTTCCTTTTTGTTTGTTTAGTTTGCGTGTGTTTTATGTCTTTTCAGGAGATGAGTGGAAATTTGACTTACGTGATGTAATGAAGTTGGCTGCGACACCTACACAAGTTAGTGAAGTCGGGGAGAGGAGAGGAGAGGCGCATGAGAGGTAGACGTGCAGAAAAGGAAAAGTAGTGGGAGAGGGGGGAACCAAGGTAGAAATGGTGTGAAGACAATCCGAAGAGAAAAAAGGAACCGTATTGGCGAAGAGGCCTCTTCACTATCAAACGCGGGTCTCATCGCGTTGGTTGTACGGTTTCATGATGGGAGTCTACTTTACAGATGCGCAAACGACCTCGGAGCACGTGCTCTTCCACTTGCCCCGCTAATGCATAAGTGAGCACTGTTGCGTAACCTGTTCACCGTCCGTGCCACATTAGACGTGCCTTGTTGCTGCCGTTTTACTTTTGCAAGGTCCGTACAAGAGAGAAAGAATCGTACAAGATAAGTGGATGAGAGTCGACAACAACGGTACAACACAAAGAGCAGAGTGCAGACCCAACGACAGCGTCGCTGCATATATATATATATATATATATATATATATATATATATATAT
>NW_015438358.1:128375-270989 GCF_001293395.1 Leptomonas pyrrhocoris
CATATATATATATATATATATATATATATATATATATATATATCAGCGGCTTTTGTCTCTCAGGGCTGAAGATGTGACGCTCGTTCGTTTCGCGTTCAACAACACCCTCGTGGCCTTTGGCAGCTTTGCACCAGCTCAGAAATCACTTCTATAGCATTTTTTTTCCTTTCTTCCGCTATGTGTGATACATTACTCTATTCCGCTTTTCGTCTCCGTTTCCCAGCATTTGAACTGCAGGGAAGTATGCTGCTTGTTAGGAGGGATGCTTCTTCCCCTCTTCTCCATCGGATCGATCCGACCGCTTTCCGAGTTCAAAGAAACTGGATCTGCCATTTTGATCTCCTTGTGTGCCGCGGGCCGTCGCAAACGCTACGAGTGCCGACGACGAAGAAAAGCTGTGCGCAACGTACCGTCAGCAGCGCACCGAAGAGAGCCCAGAAAGTGAGCGGGAGGAAGCAGCTGAGAATCCGAAAAGGATCGAAAGGAAGTAGGGAAAAGGGGTTTTCCCTCTTCTTGAGTATTTGGTGTTTCGCATTTTCTTTCTGTACACGTACACACACTCTATCGTGCTGCAACCAGATCAGTCGGTGCACCGCCCGCTCCCCGTAGTGCGCCACTTCTGCGTGCGATCGGGCAGCGGAGCACTCGGGCTGCGGTGGGAGGGCGGCACCCGCCGCACGGACCCACACTCCTCCCACTCCGCCAAGTAGCGCGCGCGGCGGTCGCAGTAGAGATCATCTGTGATGAACACTTTGTGGCCGAACTTTGGCGCGGTGAGACTGACAGATGTGGAGCCAGCTGCGGCGCTGTGACTGCGCGGTGCCGCCTTACACGACTGCCCACGCCGGTTGCGGTCCCCCTTCCCACCATCGTCGGAGGGCTGACCGTGCGGCGGAAGTCCGTGATGGAGTGCGGGGCAGCGGAGGGTGCCGCCAACAAACCCACACGACGGACACGCCACCGAGTTGTCCAGCTTGCCGGCGGCGATCATCGAGACGATGTCGCGCGCGCTCATCAGGGGATGACCGCACGAGGGGCACGCACTGGCCGTCCCCTCCGCGGTCTTGGGCGAGTGATGCGCAAGCGGCTGTGGCGGCGGCGCGTTGTCCGGCTGCCAGGACGGCGGGCACTCCTGCCGGTCAGCGGCGCCAGCGTCAACGTCCCAATGCGGGTCGTGGTGGTGAAAAGGGCGTCCATGCAGAGGAGGAGGAGGGGGCGGGCACTTCGAGTGCTGCCACGGCGAGGGGGTACGACGCTCACACGGACAGGGCGGAGGCGAGCCGTGTCTCCAGCCGTGCCCCCACGAGTCCCAGGAAGGCGGTGGACCGCGACCGTTGCGACACCGCGGTCCACGCGGCCATCCCCAGTTGTGGTAGTGGTGGTGGTGGTGCAGCGGCGGGGGAGTGCGATCGCCGTGTGCGTGCGGGTCTCGGGTGGGCGGCGCGTCCAACTTCGCCTCATCGCCTGGCGGAGACTTGGGTCGCGTTGGGGACTCTGTTTTCTTTAGGGGCTGCGGTTGCGGCGGCGGCGGCGGCGCACAAGCGTCCTTGCTGTGCCCTGGCGAGGACGACGGACGGGCGTGGTTGGCGCTGCGGGAGCGGCGAGGGCTGCCGCGGTGCCGCGCCGCCTCAGTCTCGCGGAAGGCGGCCTCCATGCGGCGCTCCTCGCGGTCCCGCTGCATCGCGGCGATTTCCTCCCGGCGAGCGTCGAGTTCGGCTTGGAGCTCGCGGCGACGCGCGTCGTACTCGGCGTCAACAGCGGCCTGGTAGGGTAGGTTGCTCCTGCGACGCAGCATCTCTGCCGTGTTGGGGGTATAGAAACGACTGCAGCCGCCGGTGCTGCGGTGACCGACAGAGTTGGCGAGAGAGGCACGGCGCCGCTGCTCCGCCCCCCGCGCTGCCTCGCAACGCTGCTGACGGGCGAAGAGGTCCGCCTCTGTCAACTCCGCCTGCTCCGGCACACACGAGGTGCAGCGGCGGGCAGAGCGGGGGCCCTCGTGGTGGGCGTCTCCCTCCTCGCGGACCCAACCGCCTCTTCCACCGCGGTGATGAGAGTGGCGGTAGTGGGGCGGGGGCCCGCCGTGGCAATGCGGACAGGTGCAGCGATCCTCACAGCAGCACGGCGGCCTGTCAGGTGCCTGTCCGCGCCCTCGTCGCTCAACCGCAGAGCAACGGCACGTGCATGCGTCGGCGGAGGACATCGGGGAAAAACAAAACACAGAGGAAAGCCTCACGTGTGTGCTCTAATGAAATAAAAAGCGGGAAAAGACAAGGCAAGACAAACGACAAAAGGAAGAGTGGTACAACAAAGAAGGAGAAAATATATACGTGTTGAAGTACACAGCTTTTGAACGCGATGTGGAGTGAGCGAGGAGAGAGAAAAAGGAGAAGTGCGAGGTGTATGGGTAGAATTACGAGGTGGTTTTTCTCGGCCTTTTCCGTGCCCTTGGAATGCGCATGATGGCCCCTAAGCACCTCGCTATGATTTCTTCAAAAGCAACTCGGCGCGCAGATTGTCCACGGAAGAGCCGCCGAGCTCGCCTTTCCAAAACTCTTGTGGGACGCAAGCAGCTGCAGCTACACTTGCGAGCTCGATTGCTTGGCAAGCAAAGTCGCGAGCAAAGAAAAAAAAGAGAACTAGAATCACCCGCAAGGAGCCCTACCACGAACTCGAAAAAAAAACGTCCAGAGCGTCAACGCGTGCGTACTTGATTCGTGTTCGTTGCTTTGCGTTGTTCTGTCGCGCGACGGATAATAAAGAAAAATAAACTGATCCACGTGTTTCTTTTCCGCGTAGCCGACAACCTCATCGCGCAACAACAACAAGACGGCATGGAAACAACAGCGCAAACACCACCGCCACGGAGGAAGCAATCAACGCATTAATGACCACGCAAAATTCAGCGTCGCACCTACAAATGAATACTTGGAAAAGTATGAAAGTCAACCGATGAAGGAATATGCAGACAGAAATCTAGCGTGTTTGAACTTCTCTCCGCCTTGCAAGCATACGCAAAGGCGTACGTAGGAGAACGCTGGGTGAAAAGAGTTGAAGGTGTGCATTACTCGCTGTCTCATCTGTCCATGTCTTGAAGGTTCGAATCTCCCCGTTTTTCCAGCTCCACACTAACCGCAACGAAAGATGTTGTAACACACACATACATAAGCACACACGACAAGTGAGCGCAAGGTAAAGCTGCACGCAAGAGGCCTGCTGTATGGACTGCACGTCACGGCGTTGTCCTTCGGCTCTGCTACGCCTGTTTGGTTTCTGACTTCTCCTTGGCGGCTTCCTCGATCTTCATCTTTTCGTTCTCGAGCTTCGTCTCCGCTGCACGCGCGCGTCGGTCTTTGATCTCCTGCAGCTCACGTGCGAGCTTGCGACGGTTCAGAATGACCTCGTGCAGCGCGCCGATGCAGCGGGCGACAGCGGCTAAGAACGTTGCGATGGCCTCGTCATTGGTGTGGCGAATCATCTCCGTCGACGAACGATGAACGTAAATCTCCGGCTGCAGGCTGATGAGCTCCTGAAGCACCTCTAGCACGTCCTCCGAGATGGGCATCACACCGTTGCCGACATCCTGCAGGTACTCCTCGATCTGGCGCAGCACCTTGCACAGGTGGATGAGAGACAGCTCGCGCTCCTGCACCTGGGTGGAGAGGGTGGTGATGGTGGAGTCGGTGAGGTCCCGAAGGAGGTGCTCGATGCCGATCTCCTCCGCCTCCTCGGCGCCGAGGTGGGTTGGGATGTTGCGGAACTCGAGCGAGCGGGTGCCCTCGCGGCCCTGCACCGTCGTGTACGCCAGCACCGGCACTCCCTTGTTGTTGGGGTCGGTGTTCACCACACAGTAAACAGGGTTCGGGCAGAAGCGGTCGGCAACGAGGAGGTGCAGCAGCATGTCGTTCGGCTGGATCGTAGGGCCGGAGGAGTACCAGCCGACTACCCTCACTTTCGGCAGAACGCGCTTGTGCATCGCAAACATCTCCTGAGCATAGTTGGTATCGAAAAACCACACATCGGCGTCCTGCGGGTCCTCGTCGAAGGGGACGGCGAAGCTGTTGTTGATGTCCAGCGTCTGCAGCCCGGTGTGATCGCGGACGTAACGACCAAGCAGGATGCCCGCCACTCGCTTCTTCTGCAGCGCCGTCGTGTTCATGCGAGCGTAGTGGTCCACGAGCGACAGCAGCACAAGCGGGTGCACCTCGACGCGGCCGGCGGTGGGAATGAAGGTGGTGGGTGCCGCCACATCCACTTTGCTCTCGCTGCCGTCGTCCGACGCGGCGTCATCGTTGGCGACGACCGGGTCGGGGTTGGTGGGCTTCGGATTCTCGCTCATCGCTCGTTGCGCGGTCTAATAGCTCTTGTTCTGCGTTTGGTTGTTTGTTTGCTTTTCCCAAGGAGAATACGATGACGCTCTCACAGGTGTTCCAGAGACGACTGTGTGAGTTCTAGGTGACAGCAACGGATGTGGTAGAAACGAGTAAAGAAAGATAATAGATCGCGGTAAACAAAACACACGCGCTGAAAACAAAAACGGGTGGCTGAACGTTCAACGATCAAACGGAGTCAAAAAAAATTTCAACGGCGCCGATAAAAAGAACAGCTTTTTTTTTCCTCCGCGTGGGCTGTTGGTGCTATTTTATTATTCCGTTCTGGAGAGCGGTTGAAGTTGACAAAAGAGGCTAGATCCACCACAGAGAGGTGTAAGGACCCAGGCGCCATCGACCATCAAGAGAAGAAGAGACGAGGCAAAAGAAACGCACATGGGAGAGCAAAAAGTAAAAAAATGAAAGTGAGCGCAGAGGGAGTAAACCGAGTTAGCATTCACGAGCAGGATCTGCTAGAAGCCCGTGTCGAACAAAGGCGGACTCCTATGACTGTTGGGCCTTGTAGGTAAAGCAGAGGTGCAGTCTCCACCAGAAATGCATCGTCGTTTTACCTCTGGCTGAAGGACTCTATCTGTGTGTTTTGATGTTGCAGGTACGAAAAACCTCTGCAAGACACAAACGCAAAAGTAAATAAGGTATGCACAAAGCTCAGAAGAAAGGAAAGAGGGAAAACAAACACCTTCTACACATACACGCCAAAGGAAACGCCGCGACCACTGCATCGGAGACGCTACTGTGTGGGAAAAAGCAACAACACTCCAGTACTACAACCCCCCTAAAAGAATGAGAGGCGGAAAATGGTAAATCACATAAACCAGTCGAATGAATTGGAGGAAAAAAAGGGAGGTGAGAGAATTACACGGTGACATCAAGAAACAGAAAAAAAAAGGAAAGACGGCGCACACGTTTCGCATTTCTCAACACAGGTCGCGCAAAAGGAAAATAAAAGGGAAAAAAAAACTACGTGATCGGGCGCCTTTCTACGATCGCCGTCTCTGCCGATGTCTTTCGTGGGCGCCTTGACTTCTCCTTGCCGTAGCGGGAAATGAAAAAGCCCACAAAAAGAAAGAAGTAGCTGCCATACATCAAGAGTCCCATACGAATCAGCTGCGCCGGCGTTTCGCACCCGTACGGGCTGACAAACTTATGGTAAGCAGTGTACAGGCAAATGGCATAGCCAAACACCATCTGCGCAATTTGAAGGCCAGTGATGAGGGGTGCGATCGGCGCCACCACCCGCTTCAGCCCGCAGGAGCAGAGGAAGTAATAGGAATACATGAAGGAGTGCACGACGTAGTTCATCGTGGCGAACCAGATCCCGCTCGGCAAGAGGTGGCGACCGCCGTTCCAGGAGAAAATGGTGACGGTCAGGTGGTGGTACGCATGCAGAAACGTGATCGGCTTCTTGCGCAGACACAGGAACACCGTGTCCAGCATCTCGGGGATCTTAGAGACCATAAAACTAAACACCCAGAAAGAAAACGCTCCGTCGTACAGTACGCTGTAATCGAAGCGGCACACCACGTTGTAGAACGGTCTTGACGCCGACATGTACACGAGCAGCGTGACACAGTACGCGCTGCCGGCGATAGAAAAGACCGCTAGCAGCAAGTTCCACACCCGAATCACTCCTGACAACTCGCATGCCTCTCTGCCCTCCATTGCGCGTGGGCCCAACAAGATCAGAACGATGTAGAGCACACAGACATACTGCAGAACATCGCCGTAGTCACTGAAAAACATAACAGCATTATCACTGTTAAAGTTGTGCGTAATACTCGCCAGCAAATCCAACAAGGACTGGGTGTGTGAAGAAAGGACGGACATAGTGGTTGTGGCCCAATTACCGCAACAAAGCAAAAAGGAAAAAAGTCTTCAGCAATCACTTCAGCAGGAGCACGTTGTGCACACGAGACCGAGAAAAAGAAATATTGCACCAGAGCGCAGAAGAAAAAGAAAAGAAGGCCTTACGCACTTACTATACAGACCGGAATTACGAGCCAAAGTGAGCCGCCTTGTCCTTTTCCTCTTTCCTTTACAAAAATGACACAAGTTGCTCGTAACTTCGCGACCGCAACTATACTTGTTCCGTAAATGGACAGTTGGCCGCTTTCATCGTCCTGCGTCCGATACAAGGTCTGACTGTGCGAAATAAATCCCCACGTGAGGGGGGGGGGGGAGTATCGTAATGTGCTTTTCTTTTCTCGCCTCCCATTAAGAAGAGTAAGTGAGGCGTAGAAGAAGAGAAGGAAACAGAAGAGAAAGTGGGTGATGACTTCAACGATGTTGAAGCGGGAAAAGGGCGACACATAGATGGATGTGCGCCGACGCTGAAAGCGAAATTGCACTGCATCCACACAAAGCTGAACCCTCCAATATGCGAGGCAGAGACGTCACCAGTAGCTGCTGCGACAGCAAAGGGCGCGTTGTATTTGCGCCTTCACTGCATTCCCTCAGCCGCCAGAGAGAAGCCTCCGTCTACCCCCCCCCCCCATCAGCGTGAACCGTTTGATCCAACGAATAAAGAAGAGGGGGAGCCGGTGACTTCGATTCTTTCCGCCAAAAAAAAAAAGACTTCCTTCGCCACCGTCAAGGAAGATGCCGTGACCAAAAATTCTCCGTTTTCGTTTCCTGTCGATTTTATTCAAGAAGTTACGTTTTAGCTCATCATTACAGGCAGCATCAAAACTTTTTTTTTACACCATTAAGAGCGGAAACAAAACTACATTAAAAAAAAGGTCCACAATATTGAAGAGAGAGTCAAACCAGACGAGAGCAGCACCACGAGTGGGGAGATGTGTGTATAGAGAGAGATTCGAATATATATATAATGAGGAAAACACACGTGCACAGCAACAATAAAGGAAGCAGTGAAAAAAGAGGGAAAACAAAATAAAACAGCGTCTCGTGTTCCTCGTGTCTGGGAGCAGAGCCAATTTCTTTCTTTCTTCTCTAGTCGCAACAGTATCACACGCCACGGGCTACGCTCCCACATTTTCATTTTGCCAGACGTCAACAACTCAAAACGTGCCAAATGCAAGTGTCTCTCTTGTCATGGTGTGCGACTCTTTTTCTCCTCCAAAAAATCTTGTAAACGACAAAGTCGAAGGAGAACATATTATCAAATGCGAAATTAAAAAAAAAAACTACGATTACTGACAAAACAGTGCGAGTTCAACCACAGAAAAGTGTGTAGAAAAAAAAGAAGGGCGAACGAATTAAGCGTTGTGTTTTCCCTCCTTTTCCAACGATGATCGTATTCGTCCTTTTTACTTGCGTTGTTGCTTTCTGCGGATTGTAGGTGAAACCAAAATGCGAATTTTCCTTCTTCATGTACATTTGAATGTGTCGTTCCCGTGACCCAGACAAACACAAAACCAAAAACCAAAGATGCAGTTTCCCGTCGCGCTTAATGCGTCTGAAAGCGGAGTGGATCGTCGCAGGAGCAGGTGCCGCTCTCTCGAACTTTTCCTTTTGCCGGCGGAAAGCCTACACCACAAACGTAATAGGAACACTGCTGTGTTTCCTGTTCTGAGTTCTTGAGCGAAAACACTTTCTTTTTCCCTGTCGCTTTACTACCATACGTGCGGCTTTGAACAGAAGAGATAAAAGCTAGAAGGAAGGAAAAAAGGGAAAAAGACCACGGTGCGACGCAGAAAGAAAAGAGGGAGAGGAGGAAAAGAAAGCACCGTGCCTATCCACCCCTCTACGGGTCGGAAAATTCTCTTACACCTTACGATCTACATAAACATTTTTTTTCTCTAACCTCAGATCAGTGCATCCATATCATCAACTTCTTTTCTTTAAATCCACAAAAGTATTAAAAGTACTTTTAACAAAAAGAAAAACGCAACCAAGGAAAGCGAAAAAAAAAAAAATCACTGCGCTTGAATGACTGCTTCTACGCGGACACTTTACGGTTCATCAGAACACACACGCGAGATAATTTTAAAAAAGAAAAAAGGCTCGGCGTGCTGAAAGCATAAAAAGAGACACGTAAATAAGCAGCGTTAACTCTCTCTTTCGAATTATATCATTCATCGTTTTTTGCTGCTCCGATGCGCTTGAAAGCTGCCTACAATGCCGATTTGTCACCAAAAACAAAAAGAGAAAAGGGAGAAACACTGAAAGAGAGCAAAGCAAGAAGATGAAGAAAACAAATGAGAAAAGGGTCAGAGTGAGGTCCGTTCTTACACAATTAAATATAGATATATATATGTCAGTCTCATTCTGCGTCCATCACAACAGCGATACGGTCATTTCCGCGCCAAAGCAAAAGAAAGAAGCACATGGACACACTCACACGGATGCATCCTTTTTTTTTTTTTACAACAGCGGAACAGGAAAAGATGCTAGTGCAAGTAAAGAAGAGAAAAACAAAAACGCAGCATCTCTCAGTCTATTGGCTGTTGATGTGTGTGGACACAACATGAACGGCGGAGAGATGCGACGTCTGAATAAGAGGTGATCGCGGCTACAAATGTTATGAAGACTCTTTTTCTCACCGGTTCGTGCTTTACAGCTTTTCCAATTTCAAGGTTGAGAAAATAAGAAAAAAAAGAAGAGCTCATCGGAAGTGGGAAGAAACGGCAGAAAGAGAGAAAGCGATGCCGCACCACAAAGAGACAAAAAGCGTGCGTTGATGTGGAGTATCGATGCATACACAGTATAACCTGTCGATGGCGTACCCAGCAGTGCGAACAGAAAAAGGGGGGAGGAAAAGACGGTGAACGTGCATCTCTATTTTTAAGTGACCACCTATGAGGGAAGCCTTTAAACATCTTCTGCCTTTTCCAAAAAAGTTCTCTTCTTCAACCTTGTCGAAACAGCGTAAGCGGAGAAACAGAAACACAAGAGAAAGCAAGCAGTGTAGAAATCCCCAAAAAGAAAAGATCACAGCAAACGTAAAGCCCTATGGGAAACATAGGGCGCTGAAACATTTTTTAAAAGCTGAAAACCTTGCGTATCTCGTCCATACAAAGAACAGTACGCACCGCACAAACAAAACGGCCTTTGGCGTCTGCATATTTACAAATCCAGAAGAATAAAAAAAAGACGTAAAACGAGTCATATCAATTCAAATAAGCCTCCATTATTATTATTCTTAAATTCAGTTTTCTCAGCAAGAACGGAAAATATGAAATACAACGAGTGATAGAGTCACAAAGCAGAGATTCAGAGCTTAGCGCAAAGACAGCAATGCCGAAAGAAAAAAAAGAAAAAGAAAGACAGACGCGCCGCATACCTCCTTTCTGTCTTTTTTCTTTTCAGCATAGTTTCTTACATAGCGGGTAAGGCCTCTACTCTCCTCCTTTCTTTTCCAAATAGCGTAGTCTTCTCAGCAAACAGTTTCCCATTTACGAATCGTTCCCGTATCCTTAAGTAAACTTCCTTCTCCGTGTTTTCGTAAGCTGTACGTAAAACAACAAATGTGTGCCGTATGCTTTCGCTTTCTTCTTTTTCTTCGTTGTGTTGAACGAGCGACATGCCGGTCCGCACAGGAGCATTAAAAAACATCCTTTTTCAGCTTTCTATTTGCCGGTTTCGCGAAAGCAATAATAAATTTTAAAAAAAGATTTGCACCTGTAGGCAATCTGAATACTTTTCTTTTGCTTCGTACGTGTAGCGGTGCATGCATCAGCGCCTATACTGTTCCCTAGCTTTGCCCTTTCTCCTGCTGCTGTAATATTTGTGTGTGTGTGTGTGTGCTTGTGTTTGGGAACTCAAACACTGAACCACCACACACTCACACAAAGAAAAAAAAAAGGTCACGGTGATTCTCTGAGAAACCGTGAGTTCGCATTCTAACACTGGTATCTGTGAACAGGCCTCCGCCATGCTGGAGAGAAAACATGTGAAACACAACCTGACCGTGAAAGAAACACCGTACAAGTAGCAGTACCTGGAAAAAAGGGGGGGAACAAATATCGGGGGGAAAGCTAGAAAACTAAAAAAAAACACAAAATTGAAAGCGAAACCTTCAAAAAAAAGGACGAAAAAGAGGGGGGAAATAGCTCAGTGTTTACAACAAAAAAATGTGAGGACGTTATAAGACGGCAACACACGCCACGCATACACAGAATACCACGCAGAGAAAAAGATAGTAAAAGTAAAAGCAAAAATATCTTTAAGGATCCAAGAAAGCTTGCGTAGAAGCTGAGAGGAGAGTAATAAAAGAGAAGAGCGAAACGTGCAGGACAAGAAGCAGAGCCGCTTCCGCACTTGTCTTTCCCAAGAACGCAAGAACAATGCTCCTGTGTGCGTACGCGTTTGCACGCATGTGAAGCAAACCCAGAGAGAGAAAGAAAAAAAAAACAGAGGACGAAGATAGTTGCAAAAGGAGCCATCGCAAAAGGCAGTCGTCAAGTTAGGTTATCGCACAACCAATAATAATAATAATAAAAAGGAGGTTCAAAGTATACGACTTTTCTTTTTTACTTCATTAGACTTTGTAAATATGCGTGAACGGCACCGAAAGAAGACAAAAGCACGCAAACAGAAATTCGTCATCATAAGTCGACAATGAACGTTTTTCGTGTTGAGGCGTTGCGATTGCGCCTTCTTTATGATGGCGTACAGAGAAGAGAAAAACGGGGAAACAAAAAGAGAGTGCACTTGTAGTTCACGCTCCCAGAACAACAGAAAAAAAGAAAGCGAGTAATATCAAAGCGAAAAGAAAAACAGGGTTTTCATTTCTAAGAATGCTCATTGAATCTGAAAGCAAAAGAAAACAAAAAGGAAATCACCAGTGAGACGTAACCAACAGCCAGTGTGCCCGTGATATGAGGGAAGAAAACCGTTCGCACGGATTATGACGACATAAGAACGAAAAAAAAGTCGAACACGTATTCTGAAGTCCAAAAACGAGCACTCGAAAAAAGCATTACAAAAGGGGGGGGGGGTGAGCAACAAAACATGAAACGAAACAAAGGAAAAAGAGAGAAAATGAGGAGGCGGGAAGTTGGCAGCCCTCCTGTTGTACGATGAGAACAATTAAAACGGAAAAAAGAAAGTGAAGTTGAAGTACCGTGATGATTGACGTATATCTCTGGTTTCTTTTACTTCCTGTGGGTGTTTTCCATTGTTCTCATCGACAGTGCTCCCTCTCAACGTCCCCTCTGCAAAAAGCTCCTTTGTTCGTTTTCCCTCCTGCTCTAACTTGGCTGAAACTCGCAGCTTTCTGTTCTTCTTCCTCCCGCTTTCTCAGACGGCACGCGCGTCATTTGGGTCTTCTTCTTCTCTCCCTCTAGAGAAGATGGAAAGGATGCGCGTGTTTGGATCGCTCCAACAAACGCAACGCCGTCGTTGGCAGTGAGAGCGAGCGAGAGAGACGACGGCGTGTGAAGAAAAGAAAGCAGGCGCGAATCTTCCTCGTGTGCCCCCTTTTTCCAGATACGTGCTTCAACTTTCAAACTCGTTAAAAGCGAAGGTGAGAGAAAAACTGTAAATGTAACATAGAAACCCCTGGAAGAAAATGACAGGAAACGCTCCTTTCCTGTCAGCAGCGGTGTCTTCCTCGGTGAGTCTTTGTCGTTCTCCGTATGTGCGTGTGTGTGTGTGTGTGTGTGTGTGTGTGTGCATGACTTCAATCCCTCCTCCTGCAAGCTATTGAATAAAAGGCGTCGGACTTCACGGGTATTTTCCAAAACAAAACAGAAAAACAGAACAAGAAATCAGCAGTTACGTTAGGGTGGCCCAAAAATGCAAAACAAAAAAAAACGCTTTCGATGGGCAGGTGCGATGGAGAGGCTGTGACGGGTATATAAATACATACATATATACAAATATATAAGCGCACATTTAATACTAGAAAAGAAGTTGAAAAACATACCTCATTCCATTTACCATTCCGAGTGTACTTCCTTGTTTCTCCTGGCTTTCTTTTTTACTAATTTAGCACTGTTTGGCCGCCTTACGGCATCTGCTGGCCAAAGACGTCGGAGCGCATGTTCGTGCGGTTGCCGCCGTTGTAGTAGCCGCCGCCGGCGTTAGCGTTGCCGTTTGCGTTGCCGCCGTAGCCGCCGTAGCCGCCGCCGTAGCTGTTGGCGCTGCCGTTGCCGCCGTAGCCGCCGCGCGGACGGAAGCCGCCGTTGTTGAAGCCGCCACCGAAACCACCTCCGAAGCCGGCGCCACCACCGCGGTAGCCCCCGCGTCCGCCAAAGCCGCCGCCACCGCCGCGGTAGCCCCCACGTCCGCGGCCGCGAGTCTGGCTCTGGATGTTGGGCTTCTTGGCGAGGGCCTGCACCTCGGGCAGGATGGTCTGGTTCGTCTCGCGCATCAGAGGGATGAGGTCGTCGACGATGTTGCGGTTCTTCTCGTTGAAGAAGGCGACGGCGGTGCCACGCTTGCCGGCACGGCCAGTACGGCCGATGCGGTGGACGTAGTCGTCGATGTTGCTGGGCAGGTCGTACTGCACCACGATCGCCACGTTGGGAATGTCCAGCCCACGGGACGCCACATCAGTCGCCACGAGCACGCGGCACACGCCGCTCTTGAAGACGTCGAGGGCCTCCTCGCGCTCACGCTGCACGCGGTCGCCGTGGATAGACGTGCAGGAGAAGCGGTTCTGGCGCAGGAAGCGCTCGAGGAAGTCGGCGTCGCGCTTCTTCTCGACAAAGACGAGGACGCGCTCCGTCGTGTGATCCTTCAGCATCTCCAGCAGCTGCGTGCGCTTCTCCGTATCCTCCACCCAGCGCACGTCCTGCGTGATGTTCTCCGTCGTCGAGCCAACGCGGCCGACCTGCAGGAAGTGGTGGTGATGCAGGAACTCGCGGGCGAGCTGCTGGATCTCCTTCGGGAAGGTGGCGGAGTAGAGCAGCGTCTGGCGCTCGCCAGGCACGGGCATGTCAGAATCCGGGCCCTGCACCAGCTGGCGGATCTGCGGCTCAAAGCCCATGTCCAGCATGCGATCGGCCTCATCCAGCACGAGAAAGCGGATGTCCGAGAAGCGGGTGTAGCCGCGGCTGTACATGTCGATGAGACGGCCAGGCGTGGCCACCAGCAGACCGCAGCCGCGGGTCAGCTCGTGGATTTGGTGACGCGGGTCGGCACCGCCGTAGACGACGACGCAGCGGATGCCGGTGCGAAAGGTGAACTTGCGGCCTTCCTCGTAAATCTGAATCGACAGCTCGCGAGTAGGGGCGATGACGAGGGCGGACGGAGCAGACTGGCCGTTGGCGGGCTTGGCGCGGTTGACATTGTTCAGCAGCATGAAATTGATCGCGGGGATGAGGTAGGCAGCGGTCTTGCCGGAGCCGGTCTGAGCGCAGGCCATCAAATCGCTGCCGTTCAGCACGCACGGGATGCCGTAGCGCTGTACTGGAGTCGGCTTCTGGTAGCGGCAGCGCGCGACGTTCTCGGCGAGTGCCGGGGCGAGGTTCATGGTGGAAAACGCCTCCGCCGGCTCGACGTCGTTCGGCGTGATGGAGACCTTAATCGCCTCGTACTGGTCAAAGTTGATGCCGGGAGTGTGCTCCTTAAAGATCTCATCCTCAGACTTCTCCTCGCGGTGGTAGTGCTCGTTGCTGCCGTACGCGTGTGCCTGCTGGTGGAAGGGGGCCGCACCACCACCACCTCCGCGGTTGAGGCCACCATAGCCGCCGCCGTTGCTGCGGAAGCCGGCGCCACGGCCGAAGCCGCCACCGCCGTAGCCGCCGCGCTCCACGCGGTCGTTGCTGAAGCCGCGGCCGTTGGTGTTATTGCTGCCTCCACCAAACTGGCGGTTGCCTTGGTAGCCGCCGAAGCCGGTGGCTGCAGCCGCACCGGGGGTGTGCGTATTCTGGGCTTGATCCTGATACATGTTATGCTTTAGTGAGTCAAAACGGTGATATGTTAAACTTTAGAAAGGAAGACGGGGAAAGAAAAGAGCAATGAAACTAGATTTCTAAAAAATGGACGACAGGAGATTGTTGAAGTGGACTCTTCCGGGTATGGGGGGAAGAAGAGCGATCGCACAGGTGTGTGTGTAGAACGTCGAGAGAGAAAAAATGAAACGAGAGCAATAGTTGTTGTTTTTATAAACAGCGGAACTCTTCGTGTCGTGCCGGTGTGGGAAGACGAAAAAGACGTTTTTTGGGGGGCGTATTTTAACGAGTTTCACGTTTTTAATGAAGGGGAGAGAGAAGCATAGGTCGAGAGCGATGGAGTGAACAAACAGATCCGGTGTGTAGGATGGAGATACGCTTGAAAACGCACGACATCATCTCTGCAGGACGAAGACGAACTGAAACGATGAGGAGGACTACTTTACGTCGACATTCCTAAAGCGCAACGTCAAAGTACGGCGGCTGTCTTTTTTGATGCCACGTTAGTTCCTCTGCATTGATGCTAAGCAAGACCGTGGAGCTTCACCTCGGCAATCCGTACTCTGCATACACTCCTTCCCGTGTGTCGTTACTATACTATACCGCTTCACACTTACAGAGAGCGAAAGAGACAGCTCTGTTGTTCCACTCGCAAATCTTCTTCTAGAGGCTAAAGAAATATCTTTTGTTGGTTTTGCTGTTTTTCTGAACACGAGCGGCTACGTAAATCTCAAGAGACAAAACTTGAAGAAGAAAAAAATGCGAGCGTTACTCGATGTTGGCCTTCCGACTCAACTCCTTGCTATACATGTGCGTGTGTGTGTGGAAGCACGCATTCAACTCTTTTGCTGTTACATGGGCGAGTTCGCAAGTGGTTAACAGGTTAATGTACATCCAAGCAGCGAGAGGAGAAAAAAAGGAGGAGTAAGAAAAGCACAGAATTCTATGATTATTATTCGTGTGTTCCGCCTTCGCTTTTCCCCTTACCGCTTCCCACGCCGCCCCGCACGAGACGACAGCGCCTCCTCTCGCAGCCGCTCCACCTCACTGTGGTACGGCTCCCACAGATCTAAAAAGGCGTCCTCGATGGCCGCAAAAAAGGTCGGCTCGAGTGCCCGCAGTCGCTGATAGCGCTGGTCGACAACGACGTACAGCAACGGTGGGTAGACGAAGCCGTTACGCTCACCTTCGCCGCTGGAGCTGCGGCTCGCTCCGGTCCCGCCTGTCTTGGTCGACCGCCGCACCTCCCCGCCTGCAGAGTTGGTGATGGACACCGACACCGTGGTGGCTTCGCGTGCTTCGTACGGCGCACGAAACATCTCCTCCTCGAGCGGGTAAAGGGACATGACATGGTGGGCCAGAGAGAGGTACAGCTGGTCCGCCAGCCTTTCCGTCGACGGCAGCACGGACTGGGGCGACTCCGGGTTCCACCCGAGCGCGATGGCGCGGCTGAAGTACTCCACCGTGCTCGCGAACTGATGCCCACGAAACGCGCCGTTGGCCAGCACCAACAACGCGGAAATGAGTTCGCTGGGCTGACACAGGGGAGGTACCCGATCAACGGACAAGGCGTACTCCTGGCGCGAAATGCCGGCGGCCTCGCACGCGGCTACGAGGGCATGCAGAAAGGCCGCGTAGTCGACGAGCGCTGCCTCCTCGTCCTCGCGCTGCAGCAAGTCGCTCCGGCCGCCGTCCGCCTGTCGCTGACGATAGGCGAACGCTCGCCGCACAAGCGCGAGCGGGGTAGACCAGTCCACGTCGCCGGTGGCGGGGCCCTCCGCGGCACCCACTTCCACCGCCGGCGCAGGAATACTGAGGAGGAGGGTGAAATCGCGAATTGCATGTGACCAGTCGTGCCGCTTGTCCGCGTAGACGGCACCGCGGGCCAGCAGCGTTGCCCTCCGCTCCGTCGCGGTCTGCTCGCGGTCGAGGGCGGCGGACAGCGCGCATAATTCGCCCGTCACGTCCCCGTCCGCATGGCACGCCTTCGCGGTGTCGAGGAAGTAGTCTGCCCTGTGCGGGTTCATGCGCTGCAGGTAGCGCAGCAGGTGACGTGCGAGGGAGAAGTCATCGGCCTGCATCGCCGTTGCCACGCTCGCCTCATACGTTTGCACGTAGTCCGTGTTGCGCAGGACCGCCTTGTAGTGCGACGCGGCCTCTTGTCGCAGTTGTTTGGCCTCTGCGCGTGTAATGGAGGCGGCGGCGGCGGTGTTGGTGCAGCACATATCTGCCACATAGCCCAGGTAGAAGTGGGCGTGGGCCACGTAAAAATCGCAGGCGCGGCGGAGAAGCTCGATGCTCGACAGGGGTGTGCCGTTCATTGTCATGGTGAGGGTCCCAGCAGCCCACGACGCACTCGCGAGAGGCGGGACGGAGGAGGTAAGTGGCAGAGGCAGGGCTTCGCCGCTCCTGTCACTGCCTGCGCCGGATGGCCCGCCGCTTGCCGCGGTGCTCAGCAGCACCTCCTCCGACAGGCGCAGCAGGCGACCCAGTTGCTCACGCGCCACTTCGGACAGTCCTGCCTCTGCCGCGCACTTTCCGCTGTGCGCCAGCACCTCCATCGAGGGCTCCTTCATCTTCATGTACTTGGTGTAGTCCTCGTAGGCATCAGCGAAGGAGCGCAGCGCCTCACAGCACGACGCGCGCAGCAGGTAGGTGTCCAAGTTCAACGGATCCGCCGCAATGCTCCCATTCAGCAACTCCCGCGCCTCCGCGTAGCGGCCGCATATCATTTCCAGTGTACCTAAACGGCGCAGCGCCTCGGCCAACCAGAACGACCGTTGCTGGTCTGCCTCCGTTGTTCCTCGCCGCTGCGTAAGCGCCGCCACCGTCAGCACACCCTGCGACTCAGCGCTGTTCTGCAGAAGAGTAAGGATACGCTCCAGCTGTGCCCGCGCGTCGGACATCCGCCCCTCGCCAAACGCCTCGTCTGCCCTCGCCAGGCACGCCGGTACGCTCGCGGCATCAGCGGCGGCGGCACGACTCGCAGCGTCTGCCCGCCGCGAGGCGTAAGGCACACCGCGAGTGCCGCCGTAGCGGTCGGAGAAGGTGTGGTAGAGCGGCGCGTCGTGCCGGGAGTTCCAGACGGATTGCCAGTAGTCCTCGACGAGGCGGCGCGCCTCTCCGCGGACGCGACGGGTGGAGGCCGCAGCGCCGCCGGCGGAGGTCGGGGCGCTCCGCGCGGCACTCGACGACAGCTGAGCGGCGCGCTGCTCGCCGTGTGCGCTGCTGCGCGTCATCCGCAACTTTCCCTTTGCGCTCTGCGGCGGCGGGGAAGGGCCGTAGGCTACCCGAGGCAGTGACTCCATCGGACCGGTACGGATGTACGAATAGAGCCTTCGGTATATCTTTCGCTTCGGCCTTCGTTTGCTTGTTTGATGGTTTTTCCCTTTCTAGATAGGAACAGTCTGCGTGCAGTGCGCCGTTCGCTTCACGTTGTGGGGGCGTAAGTAAGACTCACGCAGTGGATGACATCGTTTTTCAAAATGGATAGGTAGAACGGGGGAAAACAAGGGGAACAAGGAACGTCAAGAATGGACACGTAGGACTCAAAATCAGAAAATAAACAATGAAGGTGCTTCATCTCTGCGGTATAATGAAGTCAACCGGCGTTCCGCGAAAGACATCTTGCCTTTCAGACGCTTTGTATTCCCTTCATTGCGTCCATCTCTCATTTGCCTCTGAAGCACCAAGTAGGAAGAAGGAACGGATGTTGGCAAACTGACTGAAAAAAAGAGTCAGTAAGCTCCTCCGTTTTTGTTTATTTCGTGTTCTCCTTGCGGTGTTCCAGTATGGACGCACGCTGAAGAGCAGGAAGGACGGCTTCGCAACCAAGCACGCCTGGCCCCAACTTGATGTTGTACATGACGAAAGAAAAAAAAAGGTCTTACCAGTGCCACCTTTGGCCTTCTGAAGACACCTCACGGTTTAGGCACACGTTTTCAATGCAAGGCGACGCACACATTGTTGTAGCAGTGAGAGTTCCCTTCGTAGGCCACAGCCTGTCAGAATAAGCAGCCGGTGATAAGCGCGTCGCTTTTAATGTACATCTTCAACTATCACCTATCACCTAACACAAACATGCACACACAGATCCTCTACCGCTACAGCAAAACTTCAACAGAACAACAACAAAAAAGGTTCTGCAGGGCAGGGTGTGTTGTGGGGTCGTGTCACCCAACGCGTAGCTCTGTGTCGTTACTCAATTTCCAAACCGTAGACAGCATTGCCATTCGCTGCTGGAGAAGCGGCAACACCTTTGGGCGAACCGCGACCTGCTGCGGACGCTGAGCCAGTGCTGTTGCTGCCGCTGCTGTCGTGACGCATCGCCGCGTAGTCGACCCACGTTTTGCCCGCGGCGGCAAACTCTAATCGGCGCTTCTCCGTCAACCTCGCCCTCTCCTTCGCGAGGATGTCGTCGCTATCGATCAAACCGAGCCGGGGGATGAACGCACCAGTGGTGTTGTCTGTCTTTTCCGCGTCGTCTTCCATTGTCCCCATGACAGCCTTGTTGTGGTGCCACTCGCCGCGAAGGCACCGCTGCCGACTCACATAGTGCCACACCCCCGGACCTTCGCGCTCGCCGTTGGTCCAGTAGCCCTCGTACCAGTCCCCGCCGGCCTGCCGCAGCACCGCCCACCCCTCGCACTTGTTGTGGCGGAAGTTGCCCTCCACAACATCGCCGTTGGTGCTGTACAGCTTGCCGCAGCCGTGGCGCTCGTCCCCGGCAAAGTCTCCCTCGTACACCTCGCCGTCCGGCAGCCACTGCGTGCCACGCCCATCGCGGCAGCCCGCCAGCCACTCCCCCTCGTACACGCGGTGGTAAGGGCTGTCCTTGCTCTCGCGCAGGAAAAGCGTGCCCTGGCCCTCGCGCCGGCCGGCGCAGAAGAAGCCGTGGTACTTGAAGTTGGACTGCACATGCTCGCCGAAGCCGTCGAAGAGGTTGTTCTTCCACTGCCCTTCGTAGGTGGCGGTCTTGGCGGGGTTGAGGTACACAATGCTGCGCGTGCTGCGGCCCTCGCTGTCCTCGCCTTTGCGCGTCTTGGCGCTGTCTGGCGACATACTTAACTGTCCCGACAGCGGGACCCCTTGCTTGGGAAGGCTCGAGTCCGTCTGGTCCCACCCTTCGACGCGCCCACGCAGCGCCAGCAGGGCCTCCTCCTGCTCCGTGCGCGGGCGGCCGTTGGCCTCGTTGTAGATGGACTGCAGCACCTCCTCCCCACCCACGGCCGCCTCCATCATACGCAGCTGTCGCAGCAGGCGGCCACGCTCCGACGGCATCGTCACCGGCACACACGCGGCATCGAGCTGACGGAAGAGCTGCAGGTTCTCCAGCGTGTCGACGGTCTCGCGGTACGACAAAGGGTCGACGCAGCCGAGCACGAACGACGCCTCGTGCCCACACATGAGCTGCGACATCATCTGCGTGTAGCGGCACTCCATAAAAAATGACTCGCTGCGCTGAATGAGGTCGTGCAGCTGGGCCTGCGTGCGACAACGTGCGACGCGCTTGGCACGGTACTCCATCGAGTGGATCACCGCAGCGCTCAGCAAGGTGCTACTCACGTTGACTTGACTACCCTGACGCAGGATCAACTTCGGAACTCGGTTGGCGCCAACGCGCTCCGGCCCCTTCGTGTGCACAAACGTGAGACGGCGCAACACGCATTGCTCACCGGCTTGTTTGTCCACCGTCATGAGAGAAAGCTGGGCGAAGCCGTGCCAGCGAAATTGACGCGCGTAGCCGCGTTGCACACGTCGAACGTTGCCTTCGTTGAGCAGCGCTTCGAACTCCTCGTAATTTTTTACGGGGGCCTCCCGAAGGTTGGACAGGTAAAGACGCCCCAGCCCGTCGCGGTACACCGTGTGGCAGCCCGAAACATCGCCTTTGCCATACATATCGGCGTCACCGTAAGCCGTCGAGGCCGCTACTGGTGCGTCGGAAAGGTTGTCGTGCACCCCGTTACAGTTCATCTCCCAATAGGAGAAGCCTACCGTGTACTCCTGCGCGTCGGACTGCTCCCGCAGCCGCAGAAACAGTTCCCGCACAGTCTCTTGAATCAAACTGGCCTCGTCGGCGCTGCCAAAGAGCGTGTGCGTTTTGCCCGTTTCGGCGAACCCGATGGCGATGCAGTTGGCACTGAGACCGCCCATAACAAGGTCCACCATCTCCAGCCCAATCGTGCGGAAGACGTCTTCTTGCCGGGCCGTCTGGGGATAGAAGTAATCAAAGTCGTACATGAGTCCATCGTTTGCGTTGGGTGCGAAGGCGATGAGCTTGTCCTGATCGGCCCGCAGCAGCACTTGGGTGGCGGCTAGCTCTTCGTCCGACACGGGCCGCTCGCGAACCGCAATGCGTAAGCGCTCCACCACTGGTGGGTGCACACACGACTGTGGCTCGTTCGGAGGGTTCATCGTTTTTGGTTTGTTGTTTTAATGTGAAGCAGACCCTCTCTTTTTTTCGAGAGAACAAGAACTACACGTAAGACTGTCAACGAAGTTTAAGAGGGATGACAACGTACCTCTTGCTGACCAGTCAACAGACGGAATCCCAGCTGATTGCTCTTTTTTGTTGATGATGTGAGTACTTGCAATTGCCGGAGTGTGCGCAAATGGAGGGGGAGGGGACGGAGGAAAACAAGGAACAACGGGACGAGAAAAGCAGAAGACGCACGGGAAAGAAGTGAACATTCACACACAGAAAAAAAACGTTGAAGCGTAATCCGATCTAATGCTCGCCAGAACAAAACGATTCCCACAAATGATCCGACGCGCCAGAGTTTCGTTTCACGGTTCTTCGTGACGCCTTCTTTTCAAGAGAAATAACCCTCGTTGATAGAGGAGAGCAGAAGAATGTGCAGCATCACTTTGGACCTCGCCATCACGTTTCTCTCCCTCTCTCTTCCCATTAGAGCGTAAACATCATCACGGAAAAGAGGTCTGTGGAGGACGCGAGGTGATTCACGGTGGTGGACCATTGATTCCTCACCGAAGTGAAGAGCGGGTATATTTAGTTTATATATCATGTAAATGAGAAATCATAAGCCTTGATGGCTCGTCAAAACATGATGAAAACGTCTACTTCTTGGGGGCACTCTTGGGGGCCGGCACGCGCTCCTTCTTCTCCGACATGAAGAGCTGCACGTGGCACGGGCTGCACATGTACGGGGTGATGCGGCCGTGGGCACGGAACGTGCGGCGACGCATGCGGGCGGCCTGGTCCACCTGGACGTGCTTGATGACCATCTGGTTCGGGTTCAGGCCCTTCTCGATTGCGTTGGCCTCGGCGTTCTTGAGCAGCGACATCATCGCCACGACGGACTTGCGCGGCCAGCGGCCCTTCGTCTGGCCCCACTCCTTCGCCTGCCCAGTGCGGCCAGTCTTGCCGTTGTAACGCTTGAAGGGGATGCAACGGGTCTTGGCGAGCACCTGGCGGTACAGCTGCTGAGCCTTGCGCAGTGGCATGCCGTTGATCACGTTCGCGGTCTCAAAGGTGTTCTTGTAGTGGCAGCGGAGGTCGCTGACCTTCGCCTTGGCGGCCTTCGAGGACACCTGTGGCTTACGGGAGTAGTGAGTCATGGTGAACTGTGAAGTAGGTTTCTTTGCGCGTTGCGCGTCGTAGATATTGAGAGAGAAAGAAAGAACGCACGTACAGTTTTTTGAGGAGAAAACGAAGACGAAAGGGAGATGTGCGACCAAGGTAGTGAGAGAAGATAAGAAGCAAGGAAGAAGTCTACTTTATTCGGTGCGTCTTTTCCCTTTTGCGCCTGCGCTAAATCGCCTGAGATGCAGGCCGACGTTGATAAAACAAAAATTTAAAAAAGGAGAACGTACTTAAGTGTCCGTCAGACGCACTACACTGTTTTGACGGAGTGCTCATGCAAGACTCGCCGCTTACACACTTGACGTCGCCGCAAAGAGAACCGACATATGATACTGCGTAGCCATCGCGTGCAGCAGCTAAAAAAGAGGAGGTGTTTTTCCTTTCACCTTTCTTTTTTTTCATGTTGTGAACTTCACAGTGAAGAGTCGCATGTGGAACACGAACGTTTATAAAGGGCAGCGAAGAGAGAGAAAACAAGCGTCTTGCCAACTGCGTAAGCAAACAACAGCACAACACGTCAAAAGGGTAAAACGAAGGAGGCAAGCCGTTGTGGCTACGCGCTCTCAAACGTGTACACCAGACCGCTGAGCAACCCAAGCGTCCGCCTTGCTGCACCGAAGTGACACAACTGCCGAAATGGCCGACAACCGCAACACCAACTAACCCCAAGACCTACAACTCCTAATGAGAAGGAGCACTAAGAACAATAAAGCCACAAGCTTAGCAACAACGAACAAGTGCACAGACTTTTGGCGTTCAAACGTCTGCGCGGGAGACCCCGTCGCGGGGCAGCACACATATCTTTGAAAAACACAGTTGTATGGTGGAAAAAAAAAAGTTGAGACACATAGGAAAAGAAGAAACGCGAAGCCGTTTTTACGGCGTCTCCGTGAACCGCAAGAAGCAACAGTCACCTGATAAATGCGCTCTTTTTTGTTGTTATTTCCTCTTGGGGGGAGGTATCCACTGAGAACACGTCGTGTGTCGAGTGTGATGTGGGGAGCAAGCACACCGCCGGAAAACTAGTGCTTTATAATGTAGAGGAATGCACAGTCCTCCCTCTTTGCGTTTGTTTGTGGGGGGTTGGAGCATCAAAAGTCAGAAAAAAAGAAAGCAGCGTGAAGGCCGGAAGGGAAAGAAATGGGAGACAAAGCGGTGGCTACTCGCTGCTGTTTCCTTACGCCTTTGCAGATGGTGGTGGTTGTATCTTCGTCTTGCCGACGAAGGACTTGACAACTGCCCGCGCCGCAGGAAACAGCTTCGCCGCAATCGGCTCCAGGCGGTGTACGAGAATCGGTGCGGTGGTAACGGTGATGAGCAGGTGCGCCGGGACGAGCATCTTGTTCAGCACGATAGAGACCACAAACGTCTTCCAGAAAGGCGGCTGCTTGTTCTCGCTTACCGGGACGTCGGCGGTTCGCTTCACATCGAAGCCGTACGACCGCGCCATGCCGATCAAATCGATGCGAAACACGTACAGACAGGTGAAGACGCCAAAAAAGGAAATGCTGTGGATAATGAGATACCACAGAAGCCCACCCGCGCCGTACGTCGCTACCCGCTGCTTTAACGTCAGTGCGTTCACGCCATCGGTCTTGGCGCCCGGTTTGGTGGCAGTGTCGTCAACTGCCGCGGCGGTTGCCTGTGATCGAAACACCGCGCCTCTCTCGTCGACGCGGTACCCGTTTGACTTGTACAGGCGCGGAAAGCGCGTGACGAAGCCGTCGGGGATGTCCCACGTCACCTCCATTGTTTTGACGTTTTGATAATACGGCTTCTCGGCGTCCAGCGAATACAGCTCGCGCCACACGATGCGTGGGTCCGAGGGCGCTAGGGGCTCATCCTCGCTCCACGTGGTCGGGAACTCTTGGCTCGGGTCGACCGCACGGCGAGCGAGGTCGACGCCGGGCAGTACCACACCAGTCGCCGGTGTGGAAGGAGGAGGGGGAGGTGATACATTGCCGTGACCCGGTTCAGGTGAGGCACTGGTGGACTTCCAGTAACGACCTAAAAGCAGTGGGGAGGTTGCCACTGCGGGCAAACACCTTGCACGCATGGCACACCGCATTAGGTTTAGAGCAAAAAGAGGGCAAAAAAAAAGTGAGCTTGTATTGTTGTGCTGTAGCTATTGCTGTGCTGTCGTCGTGATCATCATAATGCAGGTTTCTTCTCAGCTTCCCAAGATTGATTTCTGGGCACAGTCAATAAAATGATAGCACCGGCACTGGGTAGAAAGAAATGAGAGCATACGCTTTGAATAAATGAAAAGAAGAGGCGCGAAGAGGTGTTATGAACTAATCAAGTTGATCCACTTTCAGTAAGACACGGACAACACGTACAGACACACACTCACACATTGCCACCGTGGAGCGTACCATTTTTTTCTTTTATTTTTTAAAGGATGTGATAAGCAGCCGCATACAACAATACAGTTGCACGAGCAACGTGGCGTACTTGCAACGCGCGTACGTGCTGTTCAAGCTGAGACGACGCGACGAACATTTTGGCAAAGCCCTGTGAACGCCTTTACAGCAGTCGCGCTTCTTGCAGAAAGGCAGGAAGGAGCGCGCAGCATACGCAGGCGGCTGCCCACGCCTTTTATTTTTCGTGCGTGTTGCATGACTCTTTTTTTTTGGTTGTTGAAATGAGAAGAGTGAAATGAAAAAGAAAGGCTACAAACTATAGAAATGGCGTAGTCCCATTGGTGACAAACAAAGCACACGCCATCTACGCAGCAGCGACCTCGGCAAGGAACTCGCCGTGCTCGTCGGCCGGCTCGCGGGACGGCTCGGTTTCCGCCCACAGGTCGGGGGTGAGGAAGCCGTAGGTCTTGCGCAGGGCATAGAAGGTGGCCATGATCAGGTTGCCGTGCGTGCGGGTCTTGCCGCGGGAGCTCGTGTACACGTCCTCCACGCCGGCGAACTCCAGAATCTTCTTCGGCACTGGGGCCGCGACGATGCCGGTACCGCGAGGGGCGGGCACGAGGCGGACAGCGACGGAGCCGCACTTGCCGGTCACCTTCATGGGGATCGTGTGGGGCTCGCCGATCTTGTTACCCCAGTAACCACGGCGGATCGGCACGATGTTGAGCTTGGCCGCAATCATCGACGAGCGGATCGCCAGGGACACCTCCTTGCCGACGCGGGCACCAATGCCGATGTGGCCGGCGCCGTCGCCCACGACGTTGAAGGCCTTGAAGCGGGTGCGCTGACCGGCAGAGGTGGCCTTTTGCACGGGGTAGATCTTCATCATCTCATCGCGCAGCTGGCCCTCGGTGATGAGGGTGTCGACGATCTGGTGCTCCTTGATGGGCATCGAGAAGAGGAAGATCTCCTCGAGGGAGGTGACCTTCTGCGCCTTCACGAGGCGGCCCAGCTTGGTGCACGGGGCCCACTCCTTCTCCTCCCCGGCGCCACCGCGGCCACCGCGGCCGCCACGGCCACCACGGCCACCGCGACCGCCACGGCCACGGCCGAAGCCGCGTTCGCCGCGCTCGCCACGAGGAGCTTCCGCAGCGACGGGGTTCTCAGCAGGTTGAGCGTCAGCCATTTGGAACGAGCTTTGGTTGGCAGACGATACGAAAAAACGAGAGCGTGAATTTCAGTACGCCGCGCACGTACACAAAAGTTTAGTAGTGAAGGCAAGGAGAAGTGCAAAATGAGAGAGAAATGGCGCAATGGTGACGGGCAGGTAGCACAGGTTCAATCTTTAGTGGTGGGCTTTTCCCCCTTTTCGCAACGGCTCGTTTCGCTTCAGCCATTTCTGCGCCTGCTGTGCAGCCTGCTCAATAAACTCGCAACAGCATGCGTACGTACAACGAATGGGCGGCATAATACATTCAAAAAGAGAATCAGTTTAGGAGTGCCAACAGCTCTGCAATAAGGCTTTTCGCGTTATATTTGTGAGTAATTCCAAGAAAAAGAGTAGCTTTTTTTTGTTTGTAGCCGTGACCTTGCAAACCGAGCCAAAGGACAAGTTCGGGTAAGAAAAACACACTTTACAAAGAAAAACATTCGAAAACCAAGGGAGAAAAGCATAAGCAAAAGACTCATGCTGTGGACCATTCCTTCGTTGATGTGGATTTGGTCCTTAGGATCTTTTGAGTGAAGGTTAGAACACCAACAAAAATAAAAGAGAAGACAGAATAATGATGGAATGCATCTACATGGTTATGAAGCCCACGCAAACGCCGTGTACTAGCGCCGACACCATCAGCCACCACTAATTCTTGGAGGTGGGGAAAAAGGTGTCGGGGTCACCACCGATACGGTTGTTTGTGTCGAGCGACGCGATCACTTGCAGGTCCTCCGGCGACAGCTCAAAGTCGAACACGTCGAAGTTTTCACGAATGCGTTCCTCGTGGCTCGACTTTGGAATGACAATCACACCAAGCTGGAGGAACCACCGAATGATCACCTGCGACGCAGCCTTCTTGTGCTTCTCCGCCACCTCGATAAGGCGCGGCTCGGTAAGCAACTTGCCCTTGCCTAGCGGACGCCACCCGGTGACGGCGATGTTGTGCTCGACGCAGAACTTGCGCACGGTGCTCTGCTGGAACAGCGGGTGCATCTCGACCTGGTTCACCATCGGTGGCACCTTGCAGTTCGCCAGCAAGTCCTCGAGGTGGTGCGGCTCAAAGTTCGACACACCAATCGCGCGCACCTTCTTCTCCGCGTAGAGCTTCTCCAACGCACGCCACGTCTCGATGTACGTGCGGTTCTGGCCTGGCCAGTGTATCAAATACAGGTCGATGTAGTCGACGCCGAGTGCCGCGCGGCTCTGCTCAAACGCAGCGAGCGCGTTGTCGTAGCCGTGGTCGTCGTTCCACAGCTTTGTCGTCACGAAGAGCTCCGAGCGAGGAACGCCGCATGCGCGGATGCCCTCGCCGACACTCTTCTCGTTCTTGTAGAAGCTCGCTGTGTCGATGTGCCGGTATCCTGCGGCAACAGCCCACTTGACGTTCTGAACCGTTTCGTTGTCGTCCTTCGCCCCCCACGTGCCGATGCCAATTTGTGGCACCTGCACGCCGTTGCTCAAGGTCAGCAAAGGGCACTGGGAAGCCATGACCGTGGGAGAGAAAGGATTTGCAGCAAAAACGCTACGAACCAGTAAAGAGGGCTGAAAGCGGTCAGGCGGGTCGTGTGCAAATGGGGTGCGTTACGCAAACTAAAAACAATCAAAACGATACCTCGGTGTGATTCCTATCGAATCAGGGTTCCACAATCAAAGGGAAGGGAATAAAGAGAGAGGAAGTACAGAGCACACATCCTACGCCGCATGCGACGCTGTAGGAGTTCAAACCACAAAAAAAAAAGTCGGGTCGAACGCACCCGATTATTCGCCTAGCATAATCAGCATTTCCCTCTTCACAGCTACGGAGAAGAGAAGAGCAAAGCAGTTGAAGAGGCGCCACTGCGCCACGTTTCTCACTTGTTTTGTTTTATGTACGTCTACCTTTTGTCGTTGGTGTTGATCGTCCGATAGTCAGAGTTTACATGCGAAGACTATTACAAATCCTACGATTCGAAAGAACAAAAGGGGTTTGTACGAACGTCTCGTTCTGCACATTCCCAAAAATGGAAATTCAAAACTCTCAATGATTAAAATAGGAAAACATCGTATTGTACATCTGCTCCTCTTTCGCAGCTTCCAGCTTTAGTGGGGAAAGACCTGGCGTTCTTCTCAGCATGGACGCATGTGCCTCCTGGAAAAAAAGACAGTTTTTCACATTATTTGGACAAAGACGTGCGCCTCGGCAGAAGGAGTTTTTCTAGCGAAACAAAGTGCTTCCCACCAGACGCGGACGCTCGAAACTGCGGCTGAAACCCGCTGTCTACGTAAAGCAAAGACGGGCACATCTGCGCCAGATCAACGAAGTATGACAGCACTTCGTTCTCTTTTCCTGCCATTCCGCGAGCCCACAGCGAGAGGTATTGCAAATTTTTCGCAGCCTCTGCTAAGTGGGTTGTCCACGCCGCCAGCGTTTCCGCGGTGGGTGCCTCCACGTCACACAACATAAGCGACGTCAGCCGCTCCGTCACTGGAAGCGGAATCACCGGTGACGGCGCCGCCCCGACGAACGGCTCCGTCAAGCCTACCCCGCCACAACTCAGCCTCCGCATCGTAGTGGGGAGGTGCTCTAGCGCAGCTGCGACGCCGGCGGAGCCCAACAAAGGAGTGTCATCTAGCGAGAGCTCTTCGAGAAGGGTAAAGTGCTGCAACAGCGAGCCCAGCGCTGCGCCGCCTGCCTCGCCGGCGAGCTCATTTCGCGCAAGCTGCAGCACACGCACCGTGGGATGATGCGCACCGGAGCCTTGCCGGAGCGCCTCCGACCACAGCTGCAGGTGCGACGCTTGCAGCCCGACGTGGGAGAGGGAAAGGGAGCTGAGCTGGCCGCACGCCGCCGCCAGTGCCGCTGTTTCCTCGGACCACAGGCAGAGAGCAACGGAGTTGTGGCTCATGTGCAGATGACGCAGCGCACTCCCAGGCTGCGCAGCCGCCATCCAAAGAGCGTACAGGTAAGAATGGGCATGCTGCTTCAGCGAGTGAGCTTCATCAACCCCGAACTGGTTGCCTTCTAATCCGAGGGTGACGAGAACAGGATTGTCACGAAGAGCGGTGGCCAAGGCGCGAACGTGATCTGGGCCAAGCTGGCAATACCCCAAGTCAAGCGTGCGGAGTGATTTGTTCACGCCGAGCATTTCGACAAAGCGGACGAAACTTGCGGACACTGCACTGGCTGCATCGCGATGTCCAGCGACAGACTTCGCCGTGACACCACCCCCTATAGGATTGTGGCGCAAGCACAGCGATTCCAGCACCGTGTTTGTTCTCAACACATCTGCCAGCGCCTCCAGTCCCTTCCGCCCGATTTGGCAGCTGCCCAGGTCTAAAAGTGAAATGGAGCGCATGCCTTTCTTTACAGACTCCACCATCACTTGGGGAAGACCCTCTGCCACCCACTCCTCCCAAGCTTTCTTCTCTTCTGCTAGCAACTCGTCGGCATCGTCGTCGTTGGGTGCGGCATCATCGGCGCCTCCTCCACTGCGGCGACCGTTTTCCACATTCGTGAGCACCACGGGCGGAGCCTCCTTCGCGTACTCGTCCTCTTCATCCGCATCGGCAACTTCACTCATGGCAGTTTCGTCGTGAAGTGCGCCGATCTTAGAAAACTCGTTCTCTGCCGTTTGCCGAAGCACTCGCCATGCCACGGCCTCTTCCACGCTGATATTTGCACGGCTGGCGCCAAAGTCAGCTCCCAGGGTGTCACGTTTCGCATCCGCCGCCTCCTGTCGCTCCTGCGTCTCGTCCTCGGAGAGGGGCACGTCCTCCCGCAGCACAAGCGCGATGTGTTTCGCTCCGGCGTCACCCAAACAGTTGCCGCGCAACAGCAGCTCTTGCAGATGCGACCAGCCGCTCCGTCGTGAGCAGTACAACTCCTTCGCTTTTTGCTTTTCCTCGACATAGCATTTTGTAATGGTAACGCTGTTGCCGGTGACGACTTCAAGTGCTGCGAAAAGGTACTCTTCCATCAGAGTGCGACGCTCGCGAGTCTCGAGCTGCACGAGTTGCTTCATTTGGCGCTGCAGCTGCTTCAGCCGCTGGCGCTCAGCCCGAAGTCGCTCGCGTGCGAGTGTCCTTCGGCTTTTCCGCGAAGAGACTTTGCGATTTCCATTCGGTTGGCCTTCGTCCTTGTCCTCGTTCTCCTCCTCGTCTTCGTCTTCGTATTCGTCTTCATCTTCGTCCTCCGCGTCCTCATCCTCCTCGTCTTCCTCTGAATTGTCGTCGGCGTCGTCGTCATTTTCAGAAGCATCGTCGCTTGACACTTGCGAAGGAGACAGGTTTTCATCATCGTCACCGTCTGCCTCCGCCTCTTCCTCCCCACCCTCGCCTTCGGAGTCCTCTTCATCATTCTTCCTTTTTGCACCCGTGAATTGAGCCCGATCCAAGCGCTCGCTAAGGTCCGACGGGTCGAAGACATCAGCGGTTTCGTTCATGTCCTGCGGCAGCATCTGGGTGTCGGATTCAGTCAACGCACTCATCAGGCCTGACACGCCATCCGCATCCAGATTTGTGTACGACAAGTCCAGCGTGGTCAGAAACTTGTTCAGTTTCAAGTAGGTGCTCAACGACGAGAGAACGGTTTCGCGCTCGGCGTCCGTGGAAGCGCAACCGATGCCACTACGCTCCAAACTGAGGTATTTCACCTCATGGTCTTTCAGAGCCTCCATCAACGCAGCCATGTCGTCATGCAACACACAGTTCACCAACGACAGAGCCTCTAGACTTAATGCGCTCCGCGCAAAATCGGCCAGCGCACTTGGCCCGTCGCCGGCGGATGCGTCGCATATAGTCAGCTGCTGTACGCGCTTGAGAAACAACTTGCTGCACACCAAGCCGCTGAAAACCTCAACCATCGAATTTGCGCGGTTAATCGACGGAAGGCCTATCAGGCCAGTAAGCTCATCAGCTGCTATCGCGCTGGGCCTCCTCGTGCTTCGACGGGCAAGCAGGGAAAGGAGTTCAGTGATACTGTCGGCTGGAATAGCAAGTTGCGAAGGAAGCGTTGGGAGGTTTGGCAGTTCGCGCATGTTCAGGCAAACTGCAGCGTCAACCGGCACTGGACGGCTGCTGAACTGCAATGCCGACAGCTTTGACGAACTAGGCCAATGAAGGCGGTTAGCATTTGAAGCAACCACGGCCGCATCAAATCTGTGGAAATGCCGCTGAAACGAGAAGGCAAGGGAGTCCGAAATAGCTCTAGCAGAAGCATCGCTGTTAGCAGCGACAGCAGCGTTCCGCTTTGCCGATGTTTTCTCGGTCAGGAGCTGGCCATACGATTCCGCCGGAAAGTACGTGTTTCCAAAAAGAACGGAACCGTTATCCCGTTGCGGTCCCAAGGACGGACACCACGTTCGTTCGGCCATTAGAGACGATAAAAGGGAAAGCAGTAACGCGTAGCGAAGTGAAGAGCCGCTCGAATATACAGGCACGTCCACAGCGACTGAGAAGCGGATAATTTTGGTAGTCTAACGCCCGATAATGGCCTGCACACTCTGACGTAAACAAAGAGAAAAAGAGCAAATTATTATACTTTTAATTAGAAGGCAAAAAAGTTTTTGTTTTTTGATTGAGAAACAGGATGTTGGACATAAAAACAGAAGTAGCATATTAAAGGAGATTCATAGGCATTGTGATACGCATTGGCAGCCAATTGACATCTTGATAGTTTGTCGAGCAACCGCGTATTCCCTCAACGTCAGTTGGTAGGAAACTTCAAAGGGCCAGCAATAAAGAAAACAGAAGAGTTTCTGAAATGCATTGGAAACCATAAATATATAAAAGCATTCTTCACGCTGAAAACGACGAAGAATAAGCACACGCACAGAAGAAAAAAAAAGTGAATGCAACAACAGCCCTGTGGGAAACCGTGACAAAATGGGGAAAAAGGGATCACCTTTTCAACAATTGCTCTACCTCACGAGAAGAGTCTTTCATTCAACGAAGAGGGTGCCGAGCTCATTCCTCTCGTCCACGTTTACGGTGTTTTTTCAGATGCGAGCGCAGAAAGGCAGACTGCATTTGTGCGTCGCCTTCGCTATCCAGCACTAGCCGTACATAAAATGACTTTTGACCGCAGAAAGGGCATTCAATATCAAGCTGAGAGTCATTGTCGCTCCACTTTGGCAACGTTGAGCTGCAAACAACATGACCGCAACCCCAAAAACCAACAAACGTGTGCATCCCAGAAGAAGTGGCAAAGCCAGTTACAGGACAGCAAACTGTGTCAGAATCACCGGTATCGTTTGACACTTCCCGCACATCGCTCAACTTTTTGATATTCAGTATTTGCGATTTTTCTGTTGCTCCGCTCGCTGCTGCCTCCTTTTGTCTCCGCAAGTAGTCCACCACGCTCTGTTTGGAGAACACATTGCCCTCTGCATCAAACGCAACAGGAAACTCTAAGGAGCCAAGTGAGAGTGCACAGTGACGCCAGCGTTCCACATTACGCGCCTTTGCTGTCTGTTTCTCTTTCAAGTCGGTTGCCTCCAGTTCTGCGGCCTCTGCGGCCGTCACGTAAACTCTTGACTTCTGCAGAAGTGAACGCTTGTTTGCCAGAGCCTGACCGTCACCTCCCATGATCTCTGTAAGTGATTGGCAATGTGGCCCGTAAATGTAGCACGGTGATTGCAACAGTGAAAATAAAAGTCTATGAGGATCAACATAAAAAGAGCAAAGAGAGCGCAGAAAAAAAAGGGGGAATACGTGAAACATCCTAATGTGATTCATCTGTTTCCTTTCGAGCTCATACACCATTAATAACGCAAGGGTAATATGCTTTCCGAGGTGCGGTTTCAGCGGCTTGTTGTGGGTGGGCCACTGCCATTTCCCGAGATCTAACGTTCAAATACAAGTCTCATTTAAAGTCGGAATAAGAGTTGCCACCAGAAAACACCATCAATAAAACGTGTTACAAAACACTCACAACGTTCGTATTTTCACAACAGCCGACTCTGCACACAGCTCTCTCGGTTTCGCAGTTCCTTCTTATCATTATTCATTACTGTAATTGTTTTGTTTTTACCACAACAAGCGAAAAACATCAGAAGCAGTTGAGGTGGGGAACCAAAAATCTACTTTACATTGAGAATAGCACAATCATTGTTTACGGGAGAAAAATCGTAGTAAATGTACAGTTGTGGAGTAGACCCATCCGTGTTTTCCTCATTTCTGAATATTTCGGAGAGCGGCTGCTGCAGATCTCGGAGTATTGTGCCCGGTTCCACTTTCGATTTCCACAATTTTAAGCTGTCAACAGTTCCACCATGCTCTCTTTTGATGTGATCTGCAACGGCATACAGTTGCGCACTAAGAGCATACTCCTTTGTGCTATCAAAGACAGGCACACCCACCATTTTGGTTGTAATAGAGACTTTCATTTGAAATTGCGACTTTGTGAGTATTCACAGAAAATTTCGGGGTTTTCAAGGAAGTAATTGAGGTGCGCTGTAAAGTCAGGTAAAACAGCTACGAGCTGCCAAAATAAACAAAAATAACGAGGAAAGAGGGAGATGAATAGGGAAGTAGATGAGGATAATTATCGACGATTACAACTAACAGCTTCAGCCATCTTACATCGATAAAGTGGAAGATAAAACTACGGAAAACTAAGAATTGTCGTACCATAGGATTTAGAAGGCTAAAGCAACAGCTTTCCTTTTAAAGAACGAGTACCAATATTTCTTCCACTGTTGAGTCTTCTATTACAAAAAGAGCTTGTACTATTCTTGGTCGGTGACGGCAGTGTAAAGATTCCGATATTTAGACGTCTGTTGGGAAAGCAACAAAATCAAATACTGTACACCCAAAATAATGAGAATTGTTTAGAACAAAAAAAAAAGGAGGAGCTGAGAAAAAAAAAAGTACTAGCACAAAAATGCTCAAAAAGGGGTTCCATCACACTATTGTCGAGTGCGTTTTCGCATGCAGAGTTTGGAAAATAGCCACCTCATTTTCAAAACAACCAAGTTGTTACCTCGCATTTTCTAAACGCTCAAGCCGCTCTTCTATACCGTCAAGCCGTCGCATAATTCGAAGCTCAAGATCTTCCATCAGCTTTGACAGCTGCACCGGCGTAGCAGTCGCGGATGGTTGTTGCGGTTCCTGCGGCTGAAGAGGCTGACGGGTGCTACTGCTACTGGAGTCGATGGAGCTTGCACTGGACAGACGCGTAGGCAACGCATCCGATGAGGAATGAAATTCGCGCTCCGATAAATTAGATCTGTTTAACGGAACGGGCTCAGGCACAACAACAGGGTCCCATACTGTTCTTAACAGAATTAAATAATTCAGTTCCCCACGATACACGGAGAGGCGCCACCGCTCGTGGTTTCCCCGCTTTTGGCACTCCTCAGTACAGTACAACGTCGTGCGGTGATACTTTTTCCCTTCATGTATCAACACTTTGCCGCTTCCTAGCGTACCCACCCACGTGTGTCCTAAAAACGGGGTGTCAGCAGGGGCAATACCCTCGGCTCTCGTGATGTACGCCATTCCGTTCCAGCAGTCTGTTGGGTGTTGAGCAAAAAGGCCCATGAAGCACTTCTGCAGCTCTACGTTTGGTGTCTCGAGGTTTTGCAAAAGCGTCAATAAATCACGGTCGCCAATTAGTGTTGATCCTCCAGCCCAATACGGCGTATCGCAGTCAGTATTTCCCTCTTCTGGCCTTACCTTCTTCGGAAATTGGCAGCGCTTTCCAGAGTAGTGCATCACAGAATCGCCTTCGCTGGAAAAGACAGAATTCATGCTTTTCATTGCAGATTCGTCCTCCGGCTCAGGACCGTATTTTCCTACCAGAATTGCAAACAGTTGCTCTTCCTCACCTCGGCATTCTGAGAGAAGTTTCTCTACGTTGCACAGCTTTTGCGGATTGTACTTTTCGTAGAATTTGTAAAGACGCTTGTAATAACTCCGTCGAATGCCTTCGTCTGCTGTGCTGCCCCCATCCTGCGCCGCATAACCCGAATTGCTTTCACGAGATTCCCATCCGGGTTCGCTAAGGTGTGAAAAACGCTGCGAGGTCGCTGTGTGACGCTCGTGAAACGTTGACTCAGGATGGAACGACACCGTTTTATTAGAGGGTCGAGCCTGTGGCGCCGGCGCCAGCGGAGAACTTCCCGATGCACTCATGGAGCTACAAATGGAAATAAATAAGGAAAACGGAAGCAAAACTACTGTCGGCGCAAAAAGAGGAGATCTCTCTTTTGAATGTGTGCAATAACATTATCAAGAAATATACAGAGGAAAAAAGAAAGGGGAAAAAGACTTTTTTGCAACGAAAACATTTCATCACGCCCGCCGACGTGCCGCTGCCAAACTGTCTTAGAAGTCATTTTTGTTTAAGCGCTGAACGCACCTTCGGCTTTCAGTCATAACTTCTCTTTCTGGTAGCTATTGTGGTCCAATAACAGCTTATTGCGGCTGTCTATACACAACGCAACAACTTGATTTAGGCAACGAGAAAAAATGTGTATTCATAGATTTTGTGGACCAGCACTCTGACGCAAACTCACCATACAATTCAATAAAACCGTTGATGTCACGAGCATCAAGCAAGGCGTCGAATACACAAAAAAAAATGCTGTACCCTCAATTCAAACTGGGTAAAAGAACGAATTTGTGAAGTCTTGATCCGAAACAAGAACCATAAAAAAAAAGAAAAAAAGAAAAGGAACAGTAAAGAAGCAGGCGGTGAGACGGGGGCTTTCTTTTCACACCTTAGTCACAGTCCCTGCGTTTCTGCTACTATGCCATTGCATATTGGTTGCCGAAAGTAGGAACACAATCGCCCCCCCCCCCCTTCCTCCCCACCACCTTCTTCCTTCCAGTCGCCGCCGTTTGTCCATGTTGCATTTACGAAGCAATGTATCACAAAACGCCGGATTGAAACCATGAGGTGACTAACTTTCGCTACGCGGCTTTTGGCAGAGATGCGCATGTTCGGAATAGTTTTCGTTGCTGCGTTACGAAAAAGAAAACTGTTCTGTAGTTGCCTAGCAACCTGCCATGTGTAAGGGTGGAGAAAATTTATTCTTTGCTTGTTGCTATACGACGACTCATGCCTGAGATTTCTTGCGTTCCTTTGCGGTGTCACAGAATGTATCTGCGCAATTAAATTATGGCACTGGAAAAGAAGAAAAAAAGTACGACTTTTTTTCAGTTTCCGTGAGTTCACAGAAAAACAAAAAGAAAAATCTATGCTAAAATACTACAGCTGACACGGCCCAAGGCTTATCTGTCCATTACTCGTTACGTCGCTTCTTCACGTCTCTGTCTCTTATTTGCTATTAACACCTCGACTCACATAGTGTAATCTTGCTGCATTATCGTTGTGACAAACGTTTGCCGCAAATTCTGTTTTTTTTTCTTTCTTTCACTACAGACTTATACAGTAGGGTTCTCATTGGACGTTGTCTGCATGTGATTCATCGGGGGTGAAGCCTTCGTTCTCTTGCTAAAAGGTTTTCCTTTGAGTTGGCTAAGGGACGGGAAAAAGTAAATCTTGTGCAATGGCCGACAAGTACCAACAGCTGATGAAGCTGATTGTGATCGGTGACAGCGGGACGGGAAAGTCTTGCTTGCTTCACCGCTTTATCGAGGATACCTTCTCCGAGGATCAGACTCAAACGATTGGCATCGAATACGGCGCCAAGATCGTGGACCTTGGTGGCGCAAAGGTGAAGCTACAGATTTGGGACACAGCCGGTCAGGAGCGCTATAAGTCCGTTACGCGCAGCTATTATCGAGGTGCGATGGGCTGCCTTATTGTGTACGATGTGACGAATAGAAGCTCTTATGAAAGCGTTCCTCAGTGGTTAAACGACGTTAGGCAGCTGGCCGGAAACGACGTTGTGGTGATGTTGATCGGGAACAAATGTGATCTGGTCAAAGCCAACCATAGTCGCGCGGTCCAGCACAATGAAGCCTCTCTATACGCCCAACAAAACGGACTTCTCCACTTTGAAACTTCAGCTGCAACTGGTGAGTTTGTTACAGAGGCATTTTTGAAAGTGGCGAAAACTGCTGTGTCGGCCGCCATTGTGGCCGACCCACAGGATGGCGTGCAGCTTGAACAGAACTCCGAAACAAACAGCTCCTTCCTTCCGTCTTGCTCGTGTTAGTCTGAGCATATATACAGAAGCACGTACTCTGCTACTGGCGCGTGGAAATAGTATTTTTCTCTTGCTTCTTTTATTGTTATTGAATAGCTCCTCTCGATTTTCGCCTCCTGTGCTTTTTTTTTCTTCCTATACATCTGTTATAGGCTTTTACGTTCTCGGTTATTCAACGCCGTGTAAGTTTTTCTTCCGTTTGTGAACGTTTCTTATACTTTGTTTTCCCTGTTCTTTGTTCAATCCTGTCTGGTTCTGCAATTTGTAGTCGCGAGGTTAAGCGACAGAAAAAACTGACCAAAAACGTTCCGAAAACTTGAACTATTCAGAATCCCTTTGAATGAAGCTGCTTATCGCCCTGTGTCTTTTTAAAGTCTTTTTCTCACCTCCTGCTGTTCTTTCGTGCAAAGCAGAAATTATGAGACATCGTATTGCATCAGCTTATCTTTTTCTGACATGAATAGGTTTCCCACATCCTTTTTTCACTGCCCCTTGTTCCCAACGCCGTACTCTTTGCTTTCTTCGATGTAAACATAATGCACATCTAAATCTCGCGTGGTTAGCGAAGCCCAAGATCGCGAAGCGACACATTTGTGTTACTAGTGTTAAGTGGAAATCGCATTAGCTGTTTGCGGCAGCGCAATTCATAGCTATCCGTAATTTGAGGTTCTACCTGTAGCACTGATGCCGTCAAAAGCTGCGAACGGGCGGCCGTATCCGGCGCGTGATACGCGGAAGGCGCCTGTAGAGAAGCTCGTGGAGCGTGTTTTTATCAAAAAGCCAAGAATACTGAGCTTCTCACACAGGTCAGCGGGAAGTTTGCGCCATCCTTACGCTCAACTCGTCTACGAAGCTTCTTTAGGTGCGACTGCGCGCGGGGATCGTCTGACCTACATATTGGAAGCTTTCCTTGACGCGAAAAAAGAGAAGACCCACTGGCAGCGTGTAGAGCGGATATTCGACTCAAAGCTCGGTGACGAGCACATGGAAAAAATGAAGTTGGATCTTTTGTTTTCTCCCGAGCTCCTCCAGTGCCTTGAAGTTTTGTGGTCGCGTGTTGGCGGGGTCAGTGGCGGTTTTATGACAGAGGACGCGTACAGACAATTTCAGCAGCAGCTGTATTTTATGCTTTTGGACATCAACGATATAGGTCTCGTTCCGGCAACGATGCAGTTTATCCAGGAAGACATACACACCGATTGCAAAAGCGAGGCGGGCTTGGATTTTGCCGGCTTTGCAACGTCCATCTTGGAACTTGCGGACAACTGGACACCCACTAGATGTATACCCGACTACGTTGCGTTTGTGCGTAAGATTACGGAGGCTTTTACTCCGGAGGCGAAACAAACCATAGAATTCACCAACGAGGACGACTTCCGCTTGAATCAGGACACTTTTTTCATTGGCGGCGTGATAAAGCCTGTACAGGTGAACGGTGAAACAATTTATCGCCGAACAACAATTTAATTTGCAATGAAACCGTCCTCATCGTCCCCCCAAAAAGATGGAAGCCTTTTCTGCTGCTTTTGACGAATTATTTCTGCTTTGTTCCCATTTCAACAGCGATTAAAAAAAAAAAGACGATGTGTTATTAAACTTTTTTCGTTGAATGTGTGAGTGTCCTGTTTGGGGACTGACGTCACAAGTTGCTTTGTTTCTCGAGTGTTTATACTTGGATCGGATGTACATTGCAATGCTTCTCATCATAAAAAGGAAAACTAAAAAAGATGGTCATGAGGATACGAGCTATGTCGGTGAAGCGCCAAAGTCTAGGACTCAAGCGGAATACTTCTACGCTGTGGAATGCTGAAGGAGATATAATGCTTGATATATTGTAAACCTCAAAATTTTAATAAAAGAGAATGCAATGACCAGAGGACTGCACTATTAATCGGTTATTTCTGATACGCTCGTCAAAAGAAATAGACATTACACATTCACGCACTCCACAGTCATTTTCCCCCCTTTCACCTCAACGTTCTTTCCATTTTCTCTATCGTGTTTTGTCGATTAGTTTTTGCAGCTTTAACATTAGGATATTATTTTGCAAAAAATATGCAAGCCTAAGTATTTTTCTTTTTTATTATAGAAAACCTCCGATATTTTCTTCTTCTACTAATGTCCATATTGCCGCTAAAACCGCATTCAAAAAGCCGCGTGGAGCAACAGGAGCTGCAGCACATCTACGTCCGCTATTCTCCTCTCGCGATCGCTGCTGTCTTCTTCATAATCGCAGTCGTTTCCATTCCCATTGGCATCGTAGTGATTGTTTGCGGTGATAGAACAAGCCACGTGAGCTTTCGCTACGATGACGTAAACAACTACACATTCGTGATGGGAAGTGCTGGTCAGTACGCCGTCGATTTCGACTTCAACGGCACGTCGTTTTCAACTGGGGCGGTAGCGCGTGTTGACTTTACGTTGCACAAAAGCCTCTCAGCACCGATCTATATCGAGTACGTGCTAGATCCTTTTTATCAGAACTACCGGTGGTTTGCTGCCTCGGTTGACTCCTCCCAACTTCGAGGTGGCACGCGTCGCCTTTCAAAGTTTTGCCACCCCTACCGCTACCCCGGAGAGAAAACCGGTGAGGACATCAGCGGATATTATAATCCATGCGGAGCATTTCCGTGGTCAATGTATAACGACAGTATTTCGCTGTACAAACGTGACGCCACACTTATCTGCGACGGTGGAAAGTTCAACACGGATGGGACAAGCCAGATTCCCAATAACCATTGCAAAAAGAAAGGTATTGCGTTAAAAGAGGATGTGGAAAGCAGCTACAAGGCACCTAAGAGCATGTCAGGTCACGGGCCAATGTGGAAAGCTGGGGGCGACTCCACTGCCACCGATCCGTACCAGAAGGCGGGTTATTATTACCGGGAGCCTGGACACAAAATACCCTCCTCTTTAGATGAAGATGTCATGGTTTGGCTGAAAATGGCTTTTGTGAACAGGGTCACGAAGACATATCGCATCGTTGAGGTGGATCTCCCCGCGGGGGACTACTATTTTGAAGTTTTGGAACAGTTTGCGACCGCCCCAATCTCTGGCCGCAAATACATCCGACTCGCAACGCGATCGTGGATTGGCGAAAAAAACCACGTGTTAGGCATTCTGCTCATTGTCGTTGGAGGTGTTGGTTTCGTGTTGGCGATAGCACTCTTTATTCTTCAATGCTTCATTGCACCCGGATAATCAAGTAGGCTAGGTTTTGTATTTCTATTTTTTTTCTTTCGTTGTCTTTTCGGTAAAAGTGTTCTTATTGCGCTGTTTTGTTAATCCGGCTCACTGCCAAGTTGCTAGCTACAAAGTGTCGAGACAACTACTCTGTTTTCCTTCCTTTTTTTCTTGCTTCGCTGACGGAACAGCTGCTCACAGGACTGCTGTGAACAAACTAGCAGCTTTCATTGCAGCTAAACCGGTTCAGAATTTTGATTGCAAAACTGTAAGTTTAAAGGCGAGACTTCTACTACCTACACGTGGTAGTGGGTGTAACTGGTCAACTTTTACGTTTCACCTCGTATTGCAGCGTCTGGATCTTCTGGTTCGCAGATACAATATCTCTTATCCAAGTTATGCACGCTACTCTGTCTCTTTCTTCTCCCTCACACCTGTACACTTGTACACCTGTACACACACACACACACTCCCAAACACACACAACCGACGGTGGCGAAGTTCGCGACACGCTCTCGCTTCTTCTCTTTACTCAATTATATTTCTTCTGTCTCTATTTCTGAACACTACAAAATGTCCTGGCAGGCGTACGTTGATGACAGCCTTATTGGCAGCGGCAACATGCACAGTGCCGCTATTATCGGAATTGCTGATGGCAGCTACTGGGCGTATGGCGGCAACTACATCCCGCAGCCGGAGGAGGTGAAGCACATCCAGAGCTGCTTAAACGACTTTACTGTCGTGCAGTCGTCCGGTGTCACTATATATGGCGTGAAATTCTTCGGTCTGCAGTGCGGATCGGATGGGGACAGCAAATACATCTTTTTTAAGAAAGGCGCGGCCGGCGGCTGCATCTACACCACCAAGCAAGCCTTCATTGTCGCGGTATACGGCAACCCCGGTGACGCGTCTTCTCTCACGCAGGATCTCAAGAAGAACGCTGCTCACGCCGCCACCGTCAACCCCGCCGACTGCAACACCACCGTTAAGCGCATCGCTGACTACCTCATCAAGCTGGGGTATTAGTGCGAGAGCGGTTCGGGAGATATGCGTCTTTTGGGGTGTGGAGGCTCATGCCATTATTCCTTTCGTTCAACTTTGGTATGTTACCCTTGTGTGTTTCATGCGTCGATTGTGTTTTAAGTGTTTTCTTCTTTAGTGTCTTTCAGTGAGGCTTTCTCGACCTGTTTCTCTGCTGTCTTGACACGCACTTTTCATTTTTCTTTTCCCCTTCTCTACTTCTCCCTTTCTTTTTTTCTATTTCACGCTTTATCTGCCTTCCGTTTTTTGTGAAGCGTATCGGTACATAGTTACAGTTGGCCGCCTGATGAGTGCGGCAGGCAGCTTCAAGTGGATCTCCCAAATCCTTTTTTTCTCTTTCTTAATCGTTGTTGTCAGCCGACGTCAGCGGAGCAAGCCCGAATCTCAAACAGACGAACCCATACAAAAAAAATTCTTTGAACGAGCGTGGTGAGTAAAAGTGGCTACCACTGTGTGGCGAGAAATGCATGAAAACTCGTAATATATATTTTTCCCTTCTGTTCATTGCTTGTCATCTACAAATGGTCGACCCCCGTTGCCGATGGACACTCTTTTGCAATTTACGTTAAGCGAGGGAAAGGATGACATTGGGAGAGGGAATGAACATCAAGTCATGCGCATAGAGAGTTCATTTAGAGAAAAAAGTTTAGAAGTTGAGGGCAGTGTACCTGGAAAGCTGAGAACGATCAAGCAACGAAGAAAGTCCGTCCAGAGTTTACGTTTCGCTGATGGTGCCTGAGTTCTCGGGTCCAACCTGAAGTAAAAAGACCAAGGAAAGTAAATATCCTGCTGATTTCCGCGCGTTAGTGTTCTTCGACTAGTGCACACACCTTCGAAGGAATGTCTTCGTCGTCAGGTTGCTTCCTTTTTCTAAGCATCGCAGCGACGCCAAGTAGCTCAGTGTGAGCGGACTTTATCCTGTTTGTCTCTCTACGCGATTCAGCTCTTCTTCTTTCCTACCTTCTTGCTTATCGTTCGTCATCTCGTTCTTCTCAACATTCTAGCAAAAAAGCAAACGTGCAAAACAAATGTTTTCTTATCAGCGGCCCATGTCACCAATGGGTGGGCCGTACGCGGCTGTACCTCCGCACCACTGCTACTGCAATGTGGTGTGCCCGTGTGGGGCTGTCGTGTGCACACAATGTGCTCGCGTGTGCACGGCTTGCGATCGACCTGTTTGCGCGAGGTGCCTGCCGTTGAACATGCTGCACTGCAAAAGCTGCTGTATCGCCTTCTTCCAAAATCGCAGATATAATTTGTGAAACTGCGCTTTGGCACAGAAAACACATATTTTGGTGTATTCGCTGTGGATGTCCTTGTCACATGCCTTTTTCTTTTCTCTGCATCTCGTTTTTCTCACCGAGAGTCTTGAAAGCCGCTTCCCATCTCCTCTTATTTCTGTTTTGCTACGGAGAGACACGCTACGTGCCGTCGTGTACGCGTTGGAAAGTTGTATGGGCCAGCTACACATGCAAGCGTGGATTTTCTTGTTGTACCTTCGTTGTACAGACCCGCAGGACCACTCGCATAAGCGACATCAAAAAAAAGGAGGCTGATTAACATGCCGATTAACTACAATGGAAAACAGTAGCACGCAGAAAAGAGAATGCAGAGAAACGAGTCACCGTGCGAGTTTGTGTAACTACCGACGATTCCCCACTTTCTTGTAGGATGTGAATTTTTTTTTGGTTTCTGCTCCTCTGTTGCTTTCGCACTTTACACGGATGAACCGTGTCGTTTCCAGAATCTGCACACGAGAAAAGGAAAATAAGAAGATCCTGGATACGCACGTGTGTCACAGTGCCGTGGAATCCTTTTCTCAAGTGTCAGTGTCACCTAATTTTACGTCTTCTCTTCTTTTTCCCCCTTCACTTTCCCTTCTTTTTAATTTCTCAACCGCGAAAAACGGTACCTGCCAACGGCAGTAGTAGTAGGAAAGGATCGCAGATTACTTTGACTGACCTCAAAATTTGATTCGAACGCGTCCTGAAGCGGCATTTCTGTTTGCGCGTACTAGTAATCAGTGGTCGCGCTTCGTTAGCTTCTAAAAAAAAAAAGGAGAACATAGCGAGCGCCGATTAAAGGAAACGAAAGGTTCAACCTTTAGCTTCTACGACATTTGCCAGTTCTACGGAGTTTAACCTGGTTTTTTCCTCCCCTCCCAAAAAACAACATCTTTAGGTGCTGCACCATGTTGGTACGGAGCATCACCAGGTGCATTCTGCCCGTCGTCAAGGCGACCAGCTACTCGTGCTCGCCTCACTTTGAGCGCAGCAACGTCCCTGTGGTCCCCACATCAATCCTGCCACCGAACAACAAGTCGATGCCAACATCTCTCCTCGACCCTGAGCGATTGGGGGAGCTCGGATGTGGTACAGGTCAGCCTGCCCAGCGTGGGCGCCGAAAACCGCTGGTGTGGAAGCGCCGAAAGCCGTGGTTCGACCATCAGTGGTCCCTCGATCTCCAGCGCGTGAAGAAGGGTCCTGAGACGCCACACTTTCCCGACGGTGTGCCCTTCACGCAGATTCGCGCCTTCCAGTCTTTTGCCGGACGTGCGTGGAAGATTAACGCTGGTCGGCGGCGCAAGATTCGTTTGTCGCTGAAGCGCGGTCGCAGGAAGCTGCTTTAAAAGAAAAACGATCTGTGCTGCACGCGCGCAATTCGGTTCCTTTTTTTGTTTGTTTTTGCGAACCGTATCTTCCTTTTTTCTTTTGTATAGCGCTGTGTGCGTGCGCGACAGTGGTGTCGGTGCGATCTGGTCTTTGCGGTTCCCTCTTTTTTTCTTGTCTTGAGTGTTTGCTCCTTCTCAATCGTGTGATCACAGGAAGAAAAGAAGAAAACGATTAAATGCCTCTGGTGTCAGCTTTTTTCAAACGCCACTGCTGTCTCAGTGCCGCATTCAGAAATGCACGGTGGAAACTTGTTGTTTACCTAGCCTCTTTGATGAGCGAAAACGTGCGCTTATCTAACAGAGTAAGAGGAATCCGATGCCCGTTGTACGCACATTCTCTTCCCTTGGGTGCGAGGAAGGTGAAAGGATGAGATGCTTGCTGCACTAATCAGCAAAAGTAAAAGGTGCCACACAAATGTGGCGAAAGAGCTCCATCTCAAAAACCGTATTTTCTCGCACTTGAATGACCCTCTCCCTTTTTTTTTCTTTGCATCTCGAATTGGATATGCTTTGGCTTCCGTGCTGCCTGTGAACCTTACGTGGTTGCGTTGCTCAACTCTCTCATTCCTCTCCTCTCCTTTCCTTTCCCTTTTTCGTGCACATCACCAGGCTGTCCGTAGTTTACGGTAGTTTCTATTTCAACCTCCCTAGTGTGTCGGGACGCTTTTATCGTGCGTCTCTCTACTTGAGCCGCGCTCGAAAGTCCTTCTCTCATTTTTCTCTCTCCCTCCCCTTCTTTACACCTCAGTTATCAGCGGCGGGTTGTATTGTCACGCTTTCACCCCTCTTATTTCTTCATTTACTACGTTCTGGCCGCCAACACACACGACCGTTGAGCGCGGCAAGTACGTAAGTACTCAAAATACAATTTGTTTTCTATCAAATAGTTGATTAGCGAACCTTTCATCCGAAAATTAAGCGTTTTTTAAATTGCCGCCCTTCCTCTGTTGAAAAGGAGAAACACAAAGGAAACATGTCGGTCAAGAGGCACACGAGGACTTGCACCGTGGTGCTGGGCCTGGCTGTTTTCCTGGCCGTAGTCTGCAGTGCAGTGGTATCCGCGGAGGCGACGTGCTCTTACCGCACGCAGCGTGTGCAGTGCGGCGACCTCGCTTGCGACAAGACCACAAGCGTGTGCATTAAATGCCGCACCAACGACGACTGCTATCCCGCTGCGATGCGGTGTGACGGCGCATCTGGAAAGTGCAAGGTGAGCAGTTTCACGTCTCGGCTTGGATGGGGCACTGTGCTGGCCATGATCGGTGGCTGCATTGTGTGCTCCATCGGCGTCATCGCCGGCGTGGGCGGTGGCGGCATCCTTGTGCCCATGTTCTGCGGCTTCCTTTCCATTCCGATGCAGTCCGCCGTGGGTCTCTCCCAGTCAACCATCTGCGGCCAGAGCACCCTTAACATGTACATTTCCGTGCAGCAGAAGTACCCCGACCGGAGCTGGGATCGTCCGCTGATCAACTACCAGTATTTGAGTCTGCTGCTGCCCCTGGGCCTCTTCGGCACATTGGTGGGCGGAATCCTGAGCAAGCTGTGCCCGGATGTGCTCCGCCTCGTGCTTCTCTTTGTGCTACTCTCAGGGGTGCTCTACCGCACTGTACAGAAGATGAGGGCGCAGTACGAGAAGGACAAGGAGATGCGCGAGGTCACCGTGGAGGCCGGCGACACCAACGCATCCCCCTCCGTCCCCAAGGAGTACGGCAGCAGCGGTGAAACGGCTAAAAAGGAGGCCGCCGATGCGCCAAACGCGTCGCCCAGCGCCCGAGAGGTCCCCGCTGCGTCGCCCACGTCGGAGGTGAGCCAGACCGTTCTGGAGCGCGCGCCGCAGCCGCAGTACCCGAGGCAGGAGCTCATGATGAACTTCGTCTGCTTCTTTGTGCTCCTCGCCTTCAACATCTTACGCACCTGGACGAGCTGCGGCGGCGCACTCTACTGGATGTGCGTTCTCGTTCCCCTCCTGCTTCTCGCCACCGCTTTCTACTTCAATCGCGAGAAACTGCGTCATATCGCGGAGTCAGACCCGACGAAGCTCTCCTTCACGTGGAATCAAAACACGTCGATTAACTTCCCAATGGTGGCGGTGATTGCCGGTGCTGCTGCGGCGATGCTGGGCATTGGCGGTGGTCTTGTGCTGGGATTCGTGTTGTACGAGGTCGGCCTGGTGCCGCAGGAAGCCTCTGTGACGGGAGGCATGGCAACCTTCTTCATCGCCTTCTCCGCGGCGCTGCAGCTGCTTGTCACCGGAAGCCTCGTCGTGGACTACGGTTTGGTCTTCTTTGTGGTGGGTCTTTTCGCTACAGGGCTTGGCCAGTTTGTTTTTATGAAGTACATTAAGGAGCACGGGCTCAGTTACCTCATCATCGCCGCCTTGGCCACCATTGTAGGCGGATCGCTGGTTGTGCTGGGTGGCTACGGCATCTACAACGCCGTCGATTCGGTTCGCGAGAATGGGGACGTGATGGCATTTGGCAGACTATGTGCTAAAGCTAAGTGATGCAATTGTCATCTTTTTATTTGCTCTCGCTCTTCTGTATATGCGTAGAACTGTGTTTCGCTGTGTGGGGTTTACCCACGCGCACACACAAACGGGTGCCCACGCATGTGCACACCTTTGGGGAAGGAGAAAGAAAGAATCTTTGTTTGTGGCACTGCATCGTTGTCTGCTAAGAAGAAGAAAACGTTTCTTTTCTTTTCTTGGCTCTTCCCATTATTTTTTACTTAAATAAGTCTAATGCATGCGCTGAGGGGACTGAAACGTACGCTGGCCACGACCATTTTTTGAAAGGCGTTCGATTTATTCTTGTAATGTGCGTAGTTAGAAACGCTTTTTTTCTTTTTTTGAGTTCGAAAAGAGAGCTGCGTGTTTTGCCTTTTGCGTAATAAACTCAACGTATCGATAAATGAAGAGCTAAAGGGGAAAAAGAACCTTGAGCGAATTACACAACAGTAACACCCTTCTTACATACGAGCGGTTGTATTGTGCGTCCCGCTCGTTTTGTTTTCATCTCCGATTTGTACCTGTGCAGGCGTCTTGAGAGTACGATATATATGTATTTCTTCCTTCCCTTTTTTTCTCTTGTCGACGCGAACGCCTTAGCGAGGAGACAGTTAGTACGAGATGGTACTGCTACGTACGGGCACTCTGAGCGTCACTTTGCTACTTACCTGTTCCCTTGCGTAGATTGCTAAAATGATGCAAATCACCCCTTCTTTTTTGACCTTCTCAGCGTCTTGAAAGGTTGAACCCACAAAACAAACAAGAAGGTTCAATCGTGGCCGCCATTGCTTCCACACAAACAACGCATCGGCTACTTCTACTGAGCAGCAGTTAGGTTTTTCTTCCCTCCCCCCTCCAATGTCCGAGGAGGAGTCGTATTCAGACGTTTGCGACAATGAAGCCAACTCGTGGCGCGTCTGCTTGGAAGCCAACCTGGGCGGCAAGGACATTCGCAGGAAGTGCGATGCGTTCAAACAAGTTTTCGACACATGCGTTGCGAAATGGCGCCAGGAAGTCGGCCATGAGGTGCGCGTAAAAGGCGAGAACGAGGGTGAGCCGCCTTTTCAGTGTGCGGCGATGTCTTGCCTAATCGGGGAGTGTCTCCGTACCCACAACTGGGACTTTGAGCGCTGCAAGCCGCACACGGAATTTTTTAAACATTGTGTGAAAAGCTTCTACGGGGACGACTACATCTCGTGAGACGAAATCGGCCCACATAACTATTCGTGCTTTCTTGAAGGTGGCTCCCCAAAGTATCGGGTTTTTTCCTTTGGCCTGTACTATTATTATTATATCAAAATCATTCACTCACATTCCATTTTCCTGCTTAATGCAGAATAAAAAAGCGTGAAAACCTAAGATCTATGTTCATAAAGAAAACAGGACGGAAAAGGCGAATGCCAGTCACTTTGACCAACACCGAGTTGATAGACGCTGTGGTCCTCTCCAAAGCGCAGCGAAAAGAAGACGTAACGTGACGGTTGCTATACGTGCTAAGCACCGATGCAGGCTGGCTCTGCTTTCCACGATGATTAGCTTCGTTACTTCATCTTTTTCCTTCTCGAGGGTCCGCAACAACCTATCTTTCTACTCCCAATTGTTATGTAGCTCGCGGCGCAACGGAACAAATAGCAGCACAATAAAATCATAAATTTTTCTTGCTTCTATTGAGCGGTAGCTCAAGTGGAGTCGATTCCACTTGTCTCTCACGTCAGTTTGACACACACTCTCACACAGAGACACGATCGTTACAGGGCTTTTTCTTGTCGCGAAGTATTCACTTTACGGGCTTCGCAGTTGCCAAGACACAATCCGTGAGAGGACTTCTCGGTTTCTAGACCCCCTGCGAGCTTGGCGTAGTGCTCCGTCTTTCCGTTGCTTTCTCTTTTTTCTTTTCTGGCCTAACGGAATTCACGCAGCGATGAGCAGCTACGGCAACACGGGCGAGTTGCTGTTCGGGCAGCCGAGCAACAACGAGAACGGCGGCAGCAACAACGTCTGCCCGTCTGGCCAAGTTCCTTCCTCCTTTGGCTGCATCCCGCTCTCCGAGGAGGGCACCGTTTTTATCAACACGAACAAGCTGCTCTGGGTGAACTCCGGCGCTCAGCTGATCATCGTCTTCGTGGGTGTAATGGACTTTTTGTTAGGAACGCTCTACTTTTATGTTCGCCGCCGCCGCAACGAGGAGCGGCTGGAGCGCTCCCGCGCTGCACGGCAGTCTGTACGTGTCAACGAGGATGGTCAGGTAGTGGAGCCGCCTCGGAAGCGGCTCTTCTCGCGCAGCCCCGTCTCTCACCGCCCGCTGAAGCCCGTCTCGGAGCTGAACGGGCGATGTTGTGGCTGCGGCAGCACGGCTGACACAGTCTTGCTTCCATGCAAGCACGCCGTATGTTGCTTCGCGTGTTCAGATCGAGCCACGTACTGCCCTTTCTGCAAAGAGCCCTGTTCCGATCGCCAAAGGCTTTTCGTAGTGTAAAAGGAAAGACATCGACGTCTCCAGAACGCCGCGTTTTATCTTTAAACCTTCAAAAACTTTCGTCTTCTCTCTCCGTTGCTTTTTTTTTTTCCTTTTCGCTCTTTGCTACATTGGTGCGTTCTTCAGAGTGAATGCCGACGCACGCAGTAGGTGCTTTGTGCCCAAAGTGGCTTGCTGGAAAGATTTCTTTTTGTTTTCCCCGTTCGTTTTCTCTTTTTTCTTGGTCGTGGTGTGTGACTGTCGAATTGTATTTTTCCCGATTCTCTTTTACCCTTTGCTTGCTGCATATATCTGTGTTTTTTTTTCCCAGTTCGTCGTGTCCTTTTTGCGGACAACATCCTCAAGGCAAAGAAAACGAAGATAAACATTTTTCTTCTCCTTTCCGTTGGTGGTTATTATGCTCCAGCGTATGTTGTCATGGACAAGGCAACCACGGGACTTGCCGTGTCGCTGTTGTGGCGTACACACTCGACTGCAGAGCGTTTCTGGTGCTCTCCTTTGCTCGCCTTTTTTTTTGCGGAAGTGATCTGCTCTTATGAAGCGGGCTTTCTGTTTCTCTTCTGCGACAACTCTCTCTGTCCTTTCTCATCTTTCATTCTGGGCGTTCTCTTCTGCCTCGGTGTTGTTGTTTTCACACAGAGTTCTCTCTCCCTCAAGCGGTGGCAGAATTCTCATCACAAATTCGTAGCCGTAAGAAACGAGCCGACCGCAGAAGCACCAACATAGCCCATAAAGATGGATGCGTTTAAGTCGCTGACGGTTGGAGCCAAGTTCGGTGCTGCCCGCAACAGCGAGGCCGCCAAACTGTTCCGCAGCGCTAGCAAAGACAAGTCCAACAAGACCTTGACGGAGATGGTGGGCGCGGAGAGCAGTGATGCCATCGCGGACTCGACTGGGCTGGACAGCAGTCTCTCTGTTCCCCTTCCGAGCTCCACGCTGAACATTTTCAACCGCCACGGTGGTGCTGCATCTTCTTCGGAGGGCGAACGCACCAACGCGACTGACGGCGTCGCCGGTGATGCCGCCTCTGCTGCAGGGGAAGACAAGCCCCTCAAACCAATGGACTTCAAGAGAAAGCGCAATATCTGGCGCCGCCATGATCTTCAGGTAACAGGAACGGATTTACCGGCACCTATTGAGCACTTCTCCGATCTAGTGCGCCCCCCACTTAGCGTGCCGCGGAACGTGGTGAACAACCTCTTCACGCGCCAACACAAGGTCCCAACTCCCATCCAAATGCAGGCGATTCCTTCCTTGATTCACCACCGTGACGTGCTGGCCTGTGCGCCGACGGGTTCTGGTAAGACGATCGCGTTCCTCGTGCCGCTCTTTGCACGCCTCAAGGCCCCTGATGCGACGTGCGGCGTACGCGCGTTGATTGTCACGCCGACGGTTGAGCTGGCGCAGCAGATTGAGCGGGAGGCCTTCTTTCTGATGAAAGGACAGCGCTGGCGCTTTGTGCAACACGGCCAGACGACCAAAAACAAAGACATCTTCATCGCCACCCCAGGCCGCATCGCCTCCTTGATGGAGCAGAAGCTGCTGAACCTGAGCCAGGTGGAGTACTTGGTGTTTGATGAGGGAGACCGGCTGTGGGACACCAAGACTGACTTCTTGACCGTGATCGACAAAATCCTCGCAGCCTGTGCCAAATCCGACAAAGTTGTGAGCTTGTTTACGGCGACGCTGAGCGATAAGGTCGAGACGGCCGCCCGCTCCGTCATGTCCTCAGACCCGGTTCGCATCATCGTCCACGGGCGGCACACGGCCAACACGAAAGTGAAACAGCGCCTTGTCTTCTGCGGAAACGAACTCGGCAAGGTGGTGGCGATGCGCAACCTTGTCCGCGAGGGCATCACACCGCCGGTGCTGGTCTTTGTGCAGAGCATTGAGCGCTCCAAGGAGTTGTTTGAAGAGATCCGCACGGAAGGGCTGCACATGGCCATCATGCACGCCAAGATGTCCGTGGAGGAGCGCGAGGAGACGGTGCTGCAGTTTCGTCTGGGCAAGGTGTGGGTGCTCGTCACGACCGAGCTGTTGGCCCGCGGTATCGACTTCAAGAATGTTGGCACTGTCATCAACTTTGACTTCCCGGCCACGGTGGACTCCTACATCCACCGCGTTGGCCGCACCGGTCGCGCCGGCAAGGAAGGCGTCGCCATCACCTTCTTCACCGAGGAGGACAAGGAGCGACTGCCCCCCGTAGCGAAGGTGATGCAGGGCTCGGGCAGCCCGGTAGAGGAGTGGATGCTGAACATCAAGGTGGACCGCAACACGCGCCGCCGCCTGGAGCGCACGACGCCGCAGCGCACGATCGTCAGCACGCGAAAGCGCATGTTGGTGGCACAGCAGCGGGTGCAGCGTCAGTATCGACGTCTCGAGACGGAGGAGGCAGAGAAGAAGGAGGCCAAGAAGGCGGAGCGGCAGAAAAAGCATCGCAAGGGTGTCAGCAGCGACAGCGACGGAGAGAATGGTGATGACGAGTGACGGCAGTCCGCATTGTCGAGAAGTTCTAGAAAATTCTGCCTTGGCGTTCTTCCTCTTCTTCTTATTTCTGTTGTTGAATGGCCAGCGAGGTCAACTATAAAAATGAACGATTAATAGTAAGGTTTTGCTTTTGTTGAGGAATGTGATGCACCCAGAGCAATTTAACAGAGGGGTTTGCTGCACCTCCGGCTTGTGTCTAGCCGCGCATCGACACGGAAACAATAACATGACAGAGTAAGCACAGAACACAAGAAAATAGTAAAGCCCACAAGTGCGCTCTCTGTACTACTTCCAGTTTGTTCGCACTGTGGGTGCTGTGAAGTCGCGCGACCGCATCTTTTTATTATTTTGTTTGCGTTCGAGGGGATAAAATATGGCGGTCTGCAGTGGGAAAAGAAAAGACAAAGGCCGCGCAGCGTAAAGTACATTTGAAAGATGCAGATCGTTGTCTTTGTGTTGCACCAGAAGGCAGCAGCGATGACCCCCCCCCCTTCGTTAAACACGCTGCGTGTGCGTGCACAAGGAAGCCGTACTTTTCGTTGCGAACCGCAGAGCTCAACACGCAACAACTGCCTTTCGTCCTTTTACGAAGATTTCGTTATTCTCACATCTCGTCCCCCTCGCTTTTTTGCTTCCCGCTCTCCGGATTGACTTCTATGCAGTCTGTTGCATTGCCTTCACAACGTGCTGCTCTGATGGCAGAGAGCAGAAACGTAAGTCACTACCACAACGAAAGGTTTGAGGTGCGCTTTCCACGCGAAGTGTTTTATTCTTCTTAATTTTGTTTTAGCGAGGCAGCTGCACCCAGGTCATAGCAGCTGTGCTCGGTTGAATACAGGCGATCATCGGTACGTTAACAGCATAGAAGGCTCATAGAGCGGGAGGAAAGGCTGAATAGGGAGCGAAATAGATACAGTGTAACAGTTTCTTTCTTTTTTCCTCTGCTTCTGATTCGCCCTTGTATTTTTGTACTACTTCGTTTTGGTCGACCTTTCTCTCCTCGCTCTCGCTGCGAGTGTTATCACGTGTGCGATCCGCGTGTTCTCGCTTTATAGAGATTCGTCGTTGTCCTTTTTTTTTTGGCTGGGGTCTTTCAATATTCCAGGCGGTAAATAGATTCGTTATAGTTGTAGTAATTTACCAGTGATCATCTATACCATGTCAGAGGTCACCGATGTGTGGCTACTGGCGGTGGCTCTGGACGGTGAGGACACGTTCTGGCTGTGCGAGCCAGCGAATCTGAAGCCGCTCGCAGAGGACTGGAGGACGACCAAGTGCCGCTGGCTGTACCCTGTAGTAGAAAATGTGAGCCGCTTCGCCGATCTGGACGGCTTCGCGAGCACTGACGCGGTCTACGAGGTGGAGTGGTCGGGGATGTCGAAGGTGCTGCGCGCCGCCACCTTGGCGTGGAACGTGAAGTGCAAGCGGCAGAAGGTGGACCGCATCACCTACGTCTTCGTCCCAGCGGAGGAAATGAAGCTGCTGGATGAGGCCTACAGCAAGTTCACAAAGCTGGAAGCAACGAAGCCGCCGTTGCCGCGCTCTGCTCCTGCGACATCGTCATCACACGGCGAAGCACGCGAGACCGCACCAGCTTTTTCTGTTGGGCCGGCTGAAGTAAAGGCACCATCCAAGGAGGTCTCGGAGGAGCAGGCCACGGAAAACCCTGTAGCCGACACTGGCGGCGATGTACCGCTGGTGGATGCGACAGTAGCGCGAGCTGCCTCCGCGACGCCCATAAAGGTGGAGGCGGAAGAGGAGGAGGACAAGAGCAGTGGCGCGACGGCGCTGGAGCAGCCCGACGCCGGGGAGGAGAACGGGGACGTTGCCTCCTCCTCCGTGGGGCGGCAGAACCGCACCGGAGCCTTTCTCCACCGCAGCAGCAGCTCCTACAACGCGGTGCCTTCGCACAAGCGACAAAAGCCGCACCAAGGGACGACGGTGTATCAGGCGCCAAACCACTCCAAGCCCATGGGCGATCACCGCAGCGGCGAGGCCTTTGACTGGCCGGAGATGTTCTTGGTGCACCGCGGCAGTGTGGACTTCCTCTGCCCTCACGCTACCAACAACAGCTACGGCTTCCGCCTCGACCGTGTCATGCACGACGGTTTCCCTGTCTTTCTCCTCTTCCCTAGCAGCAAGAACAACAGCGAAGCGGTCGACTCCAGCGCGCGTGGTGTGCCAGTGTTTGAGAAGGCGAAGCTGAGCGGCGAGGGCGGCGAGGGGGGCATTCGTAATTGCGTCCTTGTGCTGACTCGCCTCAGCTCGAAGAAGCACCAGCCGTATTACCGCAGAAACACGAGACGACGCGTGCGTGGCGGTCGCAGCCTCAGCGACGAAGACTCCATCACAGAGGAAGAGGAGGAGGAGGAGGAGGAAGAGGTAGAAGACGACGATGACACAGACGATGACGACGACTCAGACGAGGACGAAGACGAGCTGGAGGACATCCACGATGACGGCAAGCCCACCTTGCCAACACAGGAGCGGCGCACGAGCGCAAAGGCGAAATCAAGTCCACCACCGCTGAAGACGTCCAAGACAGAGCCTTCTTTGGCGACCGAGGAGGCGAGCGCGCCTAGGCGTAAACATAGGCGCAGAGGCGCCGAACCAAAGGAGGAGTCGCCGCTGCAGGCTGTCAGCGTCAACTTCTGGACAGACCCGCAGGGTGTGGTTCCTGCGGTGGGTCAGCTCGCGAAGGATTTTCCCTTCCACGCCGAAGGTGCCAACACGCCGCAAACAGTGGTGTTCAGCGACGGCGTTTGTGTCACCTACACCGCCGCCACCGCTGGAAAGCATGCCCCGCCGGAGAAGAGGCGGAAAGCGGCTAAACCCGGGCACACGGCTGCCTCCACGGAGGACGCTGATCTTAGCATGCTCAACGAGCACATTCTGAATGCCTTCGCGCAGGTGCGAAAAGAGAGCGCGTAGCACATACACACACACACAGACGAATGATTAGCGCAACTCCACGTTCAAGCCACTGCTTCTTCATTTTGCCTTTTCCACGCGCTTCCCATGAAGGTGAGACGAAGCTGTTACTCGCTCCTTTGGCGCCCAAGATGAACGTGGACGGGGTAACATTCACGGGTTTTTTCGTGGATGGCCATAGAATACTCGCATTACATTCTTTCCGCCTTTTCCTCTAGTTTCGTGCCCTTCGACGTCAATGCCGTTTTTTGCACACCCTCTTACGAGCAGGGAGGCGAGCTAGTGGAAATGGTGCTCCCACATTCCGCGTAGCACGAAAAGAAAACGGAGGGCGGCGGCGAAATGACGCAGTGTTGGCGGCTTCTGAGCCAGGAGTTGTTTGACTGAGAGCGGCAGCTCAAATGCGCCGAAACACCTGCCAGCACCACTCTTTTTTCCCCCCTTCAACGGAGCGATGTGCTCGTCTTCGGGGGGTACAAAATGAAGGGGAAGGAAACTGGTCTGTTCATACACGTACACACACACACACACACTAGAGACGTATTCGTTCAGTTTTTGCTTCGAAAATAAAAGAATACAGAAGAGGACACCTCTTTCCCAGTCTAGCATGTGTAGGAGCATCAAACGGGAAAAGTGGAAGCTCGTGTTTTTCTCTGCGTCGAAGAACGACTTCCCGTCGCTTTCCTCACAACTACCAACGTGGAGGAAGGTGAGAGAGAGAGGGAGAGAGGACGCAGCGGAACCTTTTTTTTGTTTGTTTGCGCGTCGTCTTCAACGTGCATGATGACGTGCTCTGTCTACATTTATCGCCCCTGGTGCCGATGCGTCTGTGAGACTCCTTGCATGTGTACCTCTCGGTGAACGCTACTTATCTGGCCATCTTTTCGCCATATGCTTCCCCTTTACCACCGCGATCACAAAACTCAACGTCGTACCAAAAAAATGAACGACAGAAAAAAGAACGCTGAGCGAGTTGCCGGACCCGCTATTGGTGTTGCGTAGGTGCAGTTTTCTGTGTACACGAAAGGGGTGTGCTTCTCGTTTCCTTTGTTGTTGTTGGTGTCTCCCACCTGCGTTTGGAGGTTTCCCGCTGCTGTAGGCTCTGCTTCGTGAAACACTGCGCATTTTGCCAACAAAAAGACATTTGCTGGCTTCCCCGTCGAGCAATCAACGTACTAGTGTTTTTGTTTTTTCTTCTTAGTGTGATGCTCCGCTTCAGAACACTCCCGCCTGTTCACGCCTGGGCAGCCGTGCGCTGTGTCTTCCAAAGTAAGGAATTTCTCGCCGCTTCGAAGGAGCTGCCGACGACGCCGGAGGGGCGAAATCCGTACGACGTGCTCGAGGTGACCGTCACACAAGCCACGACGTTGGAGGACATCTCCAAGCAGTTCCGCAGTCTCGTCGTGAAGTATCACCCCGACAAGCCCGGCGGCTCCACCGAAAAGATGGCAGAGGTCAACCTGGCTCACAAAATTATCAAAGAAAACCACGAAAGCGTGCTGCGCCGCATGCGGGAGGCGGAGTCGACGGTGAAGGCTAACGAGGCCTACCGACAGCACAAACACGCCCGCGCCAGCCGCGACGAGGATTTGGGGCGCTCGGGTGGCGTGCACCGCCGCAACGCCCGCGCAGCCCGTGAGGCGGCCGAGGCGAGCCGGCCCCGCCACGCCCGCTCCCTGAGGGAGATCGAGGCACAGTGGGAGAAGTACAAGGAGGACACGGAGGCGGCGGTGAGAAGCATGTGCAACCGCTACGAGCTCGCCATTCAGCAGGGAAAGTTCTTCCGTAAGTCGGCGACGCTGAACGAGATGACCGTGCGTGAGCGCTGGCTCCGGAAGTCGTTCTTGAAAGGAGTCTGGGAGGACGTGCATGAGCTTCGCGGAGAGCTGCTGCGACGCGGGGCGCGTAGCGCTCAACAGTCTGAGTTGGCCGAGGAAATGGTCAGCTTCGCCTCGACAACGCAGCGCAAGCTGAACGAGGACTTCCAGCGACTCACGCAGGAGAGTGTGCAGCTGCAGTCACGCATGTTTGTCGAGCGAGCCTTTTTCATTGTCTGCGCATTAATTCTGTTTGTCAAGTCGTGGAAGTGGTTTGTCGGGTTCACTTTCAACAACACCCTCACCGTGCGCCTGAGGAAGGGTCTGCTCAGCCAGTAGCGGGAGGTGCTTGCCGCCTGACGGGGTCTGCTGTCTCACCTGAGCGAGTTGCGGCCCGCCTGCATCCTTTTCCAGTATGTGTGTATGCGGCATCTGTGTTGAACGTTTTTTTTTGTTATGTCTCACATACCTTTTTAGCTTAACTTTTGTCAGGACGCCTCTCCGTACGTTATCGTACACATATGTGTCGCTCAACGTCAAGAAAGAGGGATTTGCTCGTGACGCTGCTGCAATCATCCTTGCGTTGCCGCTGGGAAGCGTAAAGGAAGGTCCCAAAAGGACACACACAGACACACCTCAACGTTCAATCTTTTCACCCCCCAAAAAAGAGAACTGACGGGTCGGCCTTTCTTTCAAAGGAAAGCGTCGCCGCGGGTTTACGCCACACAGGAGGCCCAACACAACGAATTGGGGCGTCTTCCTTTCTTTTCGCTTTGCAATAACATACGTTTTGGTTTCCTCACCGGCATTCGTCGCCTCCACCTTTCCTCTTTACTCACCTTTTCCTACGTAAATACATACACACACACACAACAGCGACGGAAAGCTCCCAAATAGCGACGCGATGTTGCAGCGTCCGCGAACGTATCAGGCTAAAAAGTACATCCCGGTGGTCTCCGCCGCCCTCGACCCCTACGAGGAGGAGCGTAACTCTCTCGTGGACGATGAGCGGCTGGACCGGTGGTTTCGCTACGTCGAGGGCGAACTGCGACGCTTCCGCAGCCCTTTTGTGGCTGCTGAGGCTCTCTTGACGGAGATGCGCCTGCACTGCGAGCAGCTGTACCAGCCGGAACGGCTGTACGTGAACACTGCTCTACGCGTTCTGCAGGCTTGTGTACCGCACCTCCCGCAGGAGACCGCCGACGCGGCCAGCGCGGCCGTGCACGAGCTGCTCCCGTGCCTCGTGTACACCCGACGGACACCCTTGTCCGCCAGCGGTGTCGCGACCACGTCAGGGTCGTCGTCGTCTCCGCCGCCGCCGCCGAGGGCCTACTCCGAGCGGGTAACGCAGCTGACGTACGCTGCTGCGTTTCGGCGTGTTCTCGCACGGCGGAACCAATTTCAGGTGCAGCTGGCGCAGCAGGAGCGGCACGTGCGGGTAGAGGTGAAGGTGATGGACCACCTGGTGCATGAGCTGGACCATATGTGGGTGAAGACGTGCTTCTACTCGTGGCGGACCTATTGTAGGCAGTTGCAGGTTCGGAAGGCGCAGCTGCGACGACGGCTGGTGCGGGCGACCGCAAATGAGTCCGCGCCACGGTACTTGCGCGCGTGGCGGCGGTACGCTCACACCATTGCCCTGAACGCCAAGACGAGCCGCACCAGCGCGCTGCAGCAGCAGGTGGAGGCGTTGTATCCGCTGGAGCACGAGGCGAAGAGCCGACACGACCACCTGTCCGAAGAGATCAAAGAGAAGAGCCGACTCGCCGGGGAGAGCCTACAGCGGCTGGAGGAGACGCAGGACCGCTTGCACACGCTGGAGGAGCTCATCACGGAGACGCAGCTTTCCCTCGCCGAACACTGGTCAACCTGGAAGGAGTGCGTGCACCTTCTCTTCGGTGATGTGGGCAAGCTCCCGAGCAAGTCGGACAGGACGGTGCGCACGGATTACCTGGTGAACATCACCGACACCGCGGCCTTTCTTGAGAAGCGTGCCCGCACGAAGGCTAGCAGACAGGGTATTCAACACGTTGGTAAGCTGCTGTTGTACGAAAATGCGCTGGGACCGCGTGCAACGGTGTCTGCGGACGACAACAAGGACGCGACAGCTGCATCAGCGGAGGGTGGAAATGACCGCAGCAGCTTCAACGACGGCTCACAGCATGGCGGCGGCAGTGCACAGGCGAGTTTCACGTCGCCTCTCGGCTCTAGAGGCGCCTTCCCCAACGCCTCCAGCACCCCACCGTCATGCAACCCTTCGACCACCACCACCACCGCCATCGTCGCCGTGGGCAGAGCCTCACCAACATCCACTTCGGAGCAGCGCGTTTCTCTCTCCCGCGCCGCGACCACCGCCCCGCTTGTGGGGGATGTAAATCGCGTCTATGCCGCCGTCGCCGCGGTGGCCCGCCCTGTCCTGTCGCCGCTGCACCTGACGGACGTGCTGCACCACAACGAGCCGAAGCTGAACCTCACCGTGGCGTTCCTCTCCACCCTGTACAGCGGCGGGCACTGCTCCCTGTTCATGCCGGCGCTGCGTCTCTCCGCGCACTTGGAAACGCCAAACGCGTGCAACGATCTCGCGCTCATTAAGGCGGCCAGCGCGGCCGCGACCACCAAAGCGGTGCAGGACGCGCAGAGAGGCGAGGAGATTCATTGGGGCGCGCTCATGGTGCAGGATGTGTCGGATGGCATGCGCAAGGTTCAGCGCTGCACCGACGCGAATGAGCGTTACTTATTGTCAGTCCGACAGTGCATGATGAGCAGCGAGCTGGAGGTTGTTCAGGGGTATTTGGAGGACTTGTTTGCTCGCTTTGCGGCGACCGGTGTGCCGCTGTCGCAGACAAAGTTAGAGTCCGTGTGGGAGCCCATCGTCTCCGCGATGGAGCTGCCCATCATCAAGGCCCTCTACCCTGCCCAGGGCATTCTTAGCTTCGCGGAATTGGTGGACTACGTCACGCGGGTGGCGGAGTACAGCGGTCGGCCGCTGCTGACGCTTGCGGAGCGGCTGGACGCCACCTACCCGTACGACCCGCTAGATGAGCTGCTCATTTTCCGCCGCAGTGAGGAAGCAGCGGAACTCTTCCGCCGGTATGCCGCGCCGGTCTCTCTGCTCTTCGACTGGCTGAAAGACGACATTGCATCGTCACAGTTCCGCGCTGACCGCCTCACAATTCTCTTGGAAGAACACCTCGAGTTGTCTAGCGAAGAGGCGACGGAGGTGTGTGACTTGGTTCAGCAGCAGAGCGGCGATGTGGTCGACCGCGACGACGTGGAGTGGCTGCTGCTAATGGCATCGCCTCATCTTGACCCATCTCCCTTTTCAACTCCCTTGGACAAAGTCTCCAACGTGCTTCTTCAATGCTCACCGCTTTTCACCGAGCTCGGCAAGGAATCCTCCGTGTCCAAGTCCTCGGCGAAGCGCTGAGGCGTCTCGCGTGAGGCCGACGCAGCTGCTAGTAAGAGGGAAAGGAAAATCACGAGAGACACCGTGCACACATGCCTTGTTTCGTATGTAAATTAGTTTCCACCAGTTGGAATTTCTTATTTCGTTGAGTTTTCTGTATTTTGTACTCCTGGCTGTTACACTGCGTTTATTCTTCAAGCAAGACGAGTAATGGAAACGCCGAACAGCGCCTCGGCTCTTTTTCTTCTGCGTGTGTTCTGAACTCCCGCGTTTGTAGAAAGCCGAAAAGAATTTCGAATGACAACGTTGGTGTCGCTTTTCCCTGACGCTGACTTTGGGGAGGGTGAGGGGTTCCCTGCTCAACGCGCCACTCTGATCTGTGGAACCTGAACCTCCGTTGTAAAGTGGTGAATTAATCTCCTTCTCTCACCGTATTCATACCTTTCTCTTGTTGTTCTTTGTGTATGTGTTTGTACGCGAACGTTACAATTCCGGTTGGTCTCGCAGTCGGCGCTGAAACTCATTTACTGGGAAGGCCATTATCGTGGGGTTTTACGCGCCACGTCCGCCGTCTTCACTGCAATACGCGAGGGAGGGGTGCGTCACCCGCGCAGGATAATCAAACACAGTTGTTCTTTTTTATTTTCATCTAGTGTTTTTTTCCAGATGGCGAGCCTTGTCACACAGCACAAAACGTACGTGCACCACGTTGCCCTCGACCCGTCTGGGTCTCTCCTCGCTTCGTGCTCCAGCGACAAGACGGTCGAAGTCTTTCACCGCCGCACCGTGGCGGGCGAGGAGGAGGTGTGGGAGCCGGGGTGCGCCATGCACGACCACTCCGGCCCGGTGCTGCGTCTCGCCTGGTGCCAGCACCGCGAGCACGGCCCGCTGCTCGCCACAGCCGGCGCCGATCGCTGGATCTACATTTACCGCATCATCATCTCCTCCCACGAAGGGCGCACGCTGCTGCACACAGTGCGGTGGTCGCCGGTGCGGGGCTACGAGAAGGACGTGATCACTGATGTGGCCTTTGTGCCACCGCAGCAGTACCACGTCCTGCTGCTCTCCACCGCCTCGCTGGATGGGTGCGTACGGCTCTACGAGGTCCACCAACCGCAGCAGTTTCCGTGTGTGTGTAAGATATCACCAGAGGCCGGCATGGCTGGGGAAGGGGAGAGGGAGGGAGCGTCACCGAGCCCAGCAGGCGGAAGCGGCGGTGGAGGAGCTGCCAGCACGGCGAGCACGAACGCCGGTGCAGGGTCAGCTAGACAGCGTGATGAGGCGTCGAAAGGCACCTCTAGCTCAGACGTCTCAATGATGCGCACGGGTGGTGTCACCTCGATTGGTTGGTTTCCCGGCTCTGTGGAGCGCACCATGACGCTCGCCGTCGGCAGCGTATCGGGTCGCTTCTTCCTCTACCGCTACATCAAAGACTCTAATTCTTTTATGCCAATCCACGTACCGCAAGTCGAGACGGGCGTGTTGCGGTGCCGTGCGCCGGTGTGCGATGTAAGCTGGGCTCCCTCTGTTGGACGCCGATTTCAGCTCCTCGCTATTTGCTCTCGACAGGAGGTGTTTATCCTGCGCCACAACTGTGTGTCGCCCGCGATCGATGAGCGACGCAGCTTCGAGCTTTTTCGTTTCCCCGTTGGCGCGGTGAGTGCCTCATGGAGCCGCTCCGCCACTCTGTTGTACCTCGCCACAGATGATCATCGCACACAGGTGATTGTGCTACAGATGTCCAACCCACTCGATCATCAGTCGTGGCGAGTTGTATCGTGCAACGCCTCGGATTGACAAACGAGAAAGAGAACGCACCGCAAAGCACGCTTAATATTTGTTGTTTTCGACAGCCGGGGTAGATGGGGACAACCTTTTAATTTCTTCTTGACTCAACTTGGCTGCTTCTCTCTTTCCGTTTCCCCACAATTAGCGGGAAAAAATGAAAGAAAAAGACTTCATGGAAGCGATGCAACGAACGTTGTTTATTACAATTGCGTTGGTGAACCTTCTTGATCACCTCATACACAGGTGGTTCACAACAACGATAAAAGAAGCTGCTTGAGGATTTGCTCATTCAGAGACACCGAAGAGCGCCTAGTAGTGCAGAGCTTCCTCCTCCTCCTCCTATCCGCTCTCTCCAACTTCACACCATTTCTTTCTCCGCTTTCTCCCCTTCACGTCTTCCTTAACGGCAACTGTGTTCCTCCGCTGAAGCACGTGACAGCGGCGGGCGGACGACAGAGGTATTTGCACACGCACACGTTGACGAGCCGCAGGGGTTTTTTTTCTTGGCTCGTCACGCCTTTGGATTTCAAGTTTTGGTCTGCTCACATCTCGCGTGACACCTTCTCGCGTGCGGTTGCGCTCTTGCACGCACCGTGTAAGGTCAGACCAGTAAAAATCTTGTTGGGGCGTCTCTTTCTCCTCTCTTTCTTACCATTTGTGGAATCGAACATCGATTAGTAAAAAGCAATATCAATAATAATATGCAGGGCAGAGGCATGGGTCGGGGCTCCCGCCCCTCCTATGGGGCAGATGGCGGCCTCTGCAGTCTGCACGGCAAGCGACGTGCGATGCACGACCTTATCCCGTGGAGTCAGCAGCCAGGCAAGTTTCGTTGTCTGCCGCACAAGGAGTGCCAGATGAACCGCGACCGGCGCCACTCTGTCGGTGGTCCCGGCGGTGACCGGGGCGAGCGCACGAGTCGTGGCCGCGGCGGCGGCGCTGGGGGCGTGGGCGTTCGTGGGCGGTTGCCGATGGCGCAGCGCGGGCGCGGTGCGATGATGCGGGACCGCGTGGGAGCTGGCCGAGGAGGCATGCGGATGCGTGGCCGCCGCGGTGACTTCCGCATGGGCGACCGTCGGGACCACGGCGGCGCCATTCGAGGCGAGTCAGCGATCTGCCGCCTGCACCAACGCCGTCGTCCGATGGGCAGCTTGAGGGAGGTCGGTGCAGGGGTCTACGAGTGTGTGGAGGGCAGCCGGTGCCGGCAGACGATGGACCGGCCGATGCGCGGCGGACTGGAGCGGCGCGGTCGCGTGCGGGACAACCGGGGGCCGTCAGCACTTTATAGAACTCCGAATGACCGAGACCGGCTTCGGCCGGTGCGGCGTGGCGATCGCGCGGGGCCGCCGCCGCAGGATCAGCGGTTTTACGACGCGAACGCGTCTGCCTGGACGCCGTCGGCGGGTGCGGGTGCTGGCGGCGGTGGCGGCGTGCGCCGTCGTTATGGCCGTGTCGAGCGCAAGGTGTGGTGCGCGCTGCACGGCAAGTCGCTCCCGATCAGTCTTTGCGAGTTTCTGCAAGACAGCTGCTATGTCTGTCGCGACCCGAGCACGTGTCTGTCTACGCCGTTAGAGGAGGACACGAATAGATTGGTGAGCGGCAAGTGCGTGGAGCTGCTGTGCAGTTTGCACCACACGCTGCGCCACGTGGGATTCTTAGAGCTGAACGAGAAGAAGGTGGCGTATCAGTGTATCGCGGGCCACGCCTGCCGGGGCGTGACGGTGCCACATCTAGGCCGAGATCCGGCGGCAGCGGCGGAGGTGAAGGCACCAAACGCCCCTGCCGGCGGTGACGTGGAAGACGACGACGGCATCTACATGGGCCCCCGCGTGGCGAACACGTTTCTGCCGCAGAATGGAAGGGAGGCCGTGTCTTCGTTCTTTATGTGAATCCCACTGTTTGCTGCTTCCTCTCCTCGGCGTCTCTCGGTGGGCGGGTGTGAGATGAGCAGAATAGCCAGGTAGGCGTGATGGTACCCTTCTTTGGTGCAGCAGTTGTGGGCTGGGATGGTTGGAAGGAGAGGCCGCCCGGGTGGGAACGACCTTCGTTACCGTCGTTCTTTCCACGATTGTTGACCTCTCCTTATCCTTTTGTTTGTTTGTGTGCTTGTTGTCTCACAGGCATCACGCGTTACGCGATTACAAAGAGAATGCGCAAGAAAGAACACAGCGGGACAGAACGTAGTTGGGGCTGGAAAGCCTCTCCCACTTCCAAAAGGGGCATTTTTTTGTAGGAGGAGTTTCTTGCTCACTTCGTGTAGCGCTGCACACCATACGCAATTGCAAAAACCTGCAAAACACAGAAAAGCACGAGTTTCCTGCTCCTTTTCTCGTTTGTGATGCCTTGTCCTACGACGAATGATAAATGACTTTGGTAGTTCTTTCTACTCGCTCTTGTTCTCTGCCCGCTCCTGTTACTTCCCCGCCCCCCTCTGCCTATTGACTTCTGCGTTGTATGCGTGTTGCTCTCTACGAAGTCGACTGTTGCAGTACAAAAAAGAAAAACGGCGTTATCCTACCGTATCTGCGCACTGCTTTCTCTCTCTCTGCACAGGAAATCATTTTCTCTACTATTACACGGTTATTGAAGCAGTAGACGGGAATCAGAAACACCCCCCAAAAAAAAACCGAGATTATTGCCGCAATCATTCTACATACACCACCCCGGCAAGCGTGTTACCCGTCAGCGCGATGATTGCCACGCCTGAGATGGCAGAGTACTGCCTCCGTGTGATAGCACGCCGCGTCACCGCACCCGACTCGCCGCCTGTGCCGCTGCCGGAGATACCGGAGGAGAAATCGGCGTGTTTTGTCACCCTGACGACGCTGCCGCACGACCGCCTGCGCGGCTGCATCGGCTCGCTGCGCCCGGGAGACTTGAAAAAGGACATGGGCCGCCTAGCCTTGTCGGCTGCCTTTGAGGACTCTCGCTTCCCCAAAGTCAAGGCGAGCGAACTGCCGTCGCTGCGGTGCTGCTTCAGTCTACTGCACACCTTTGAGCCGTGCACTGCGTGGAATGACTGGGAAATCGGCAAGCACGGCCTGGTTGCCGAGTACGACGGCTACAGCGCCACCTACTTACCCTCGGTGGCGGAGGAGCAGGGGTGGAACCACAAGGAGACGATGGTCAGTCTGCTCGACAAGGCGGGGCTTGAGAAGGAGGTGACGGACAAGGTGCTGAAGTCGGTGAAGGTCACGCGCTACCAGGTCAGCAAGGCGTACAAAAGCTACAAGGACATCGAGAATGTGTAGTGTTCGATCGCGCTAAAAGCACCTTCTCGGGACGTGGACGTTTCATGTTGGTGTCGTGGCATCTTCTTTTTCTTTTTTTTTTACCTCCCCCCCTTTTCTTTGCTTTCATTTGGGAATCAGAAGTTCGTTTACGTAATAACGACTGCGTTTGGGCAAGTGGCAGCCGCTCTTTCCGTCGCATGTCCTATCGCTGCTCGCCGACAGCAACATTTTTTGTTTCTTTCTCCCAGTTAGAGAAAAGAACGCGTGGATGTTACTCGATGCGTCTTTGGGGTTTATTAACCACACCTATTTCTTTTGTCTGTGCTGCTTTTTCTCTCCTTTTCATCGGGAGGGTTGGTTGGAGTTCTGTGTCGCGGCAGAAATCCCTGTGTTATATGATACGTCAATAATAGTAGAGGGTTCAAAAGAAATGCAAAAAAAGGCTTTCCAAAATAGAGGGCTGTGTAGGCACGTTCACTACCTTCCCCGATGGGATGTAAGAGGGGCGCTGTAAATTCGATGAGAGCCTTCAAGTCTATATTGATGAAGTTATTCACTTCTTCAACATATATGTATTGAAGATATCAAACGCCCATCCGAGCGCAAATGAGTCTGCTTCAGGAATGGACAGCATCTCCGTTCAAACCCCTATTGCAGCGTATTTTCTCTCTCTTTTTTCTATTCGCGCATTTCTCCTAGCATTTTGCATTATCAGCATCGTTCCCACCACCACCACCACCACCACCACAGCAACATCTCCCTCCGCATCGAGGCATTGCTTGCTCGCATGTCTGCTGCGCTACCCTCAAACATACATACTTGAATAATTCATTTTGTTTCACTTAGACCGACTGCATTTTGCTCTTACCTCTCTCTACCACACTTTTCTTCGATTTCTGCTAAGCGTTTGATGGGTGGATTTCTTTGCCCTTCCTACTCGCTTTCTCCGTCTTGCCTTCCTCGCTAGCGATGACGTGCGCGATCGGCATCGTGTGGTGCTGAGGGTAGACTACACCACGAACCGCTTGGTTCTGTGTATTTGTTACTTTTTGCGTTCTCTTTTTTCTTCTGCCTATCTGGGGGAAATGCTCGCAGACGTTTCGGACAACTTCGCACGGCCGCCGCCGGAGCGCCTGACGCGCAGTGGTGCGGCAACGTACACGAAGAAGAAAAGCCGCCACACCAAGCTTCGCCGCGTCGATGAGTCGGAGCAGGACGACTGGCTCGACCGCGCGCGGCAGGGCGTCCACTGCTCCCTCCTGTGCGGGGGGACCAAATGCCGACACGAGAGTTGGGAGGCGATGACGGAAGAGGCGCAGCGCGCGGCTGCCATTGAAGGGCTCAACTCCAACTGGGTCGGCGACGACGTGATCGCCAGCCAGCGCCCATCGACCTCCCTCTTCGTGAAGTACCCGATCATTGCCCAATTTAGTGCCAAACATGTCACCGGGGTGCTAAACCTCCAGGAAAAGGGTGAGCACAGCAATTGCGGACCAGAGGGCGTGTACGAGAGCAGCGGGTACAGCTACAACGGCGCTGAAGATCTGATGCCGCACGGGATCTCGTACTACGAGTTTCCCTGGCCGGACATGACGGCACCGGAGCAGGAGGTGGTGCTGCGCAGCGTGCAGGTGATGGACTTCCACATAAAGCAGAAGGGTAAGGTGCTCGTGCACTGCCATGCGGGCCTGGGCAGAACAGGACTGCTCATTGCGTGCTACTATGTGTACAGCAAGCACATCCCGTCATCCGAGGCGATCGCGCTGGTGCGCAAGGCGCGGCCGGGTGCGATTCAAACCACGCGACAGGGGCAGTTCATCGCGGGCTTTGAAAACCACCTCTGGCGTCTCTCGCAGGCCTTTCGCGTTGAAATCTCTGACGCGTTGATCGATCTTGACCTGTTCATCCAACGACAACGCCTGGTGCTACACGGCGAGCAGGCGGACCTCTACAAAAACGTCCCGCTGTTCCTCCACAACATCCTGTGCCGGCTGCTGAACCTCACCAAGGACAACCCCGAGGCGTCGCGGCTGGCCCTGCTGTCCCTTGGTCCCAGCGCTGCTCCCAGTGACGCCGTGCTCTCGTCGTGCCGCATCGCGATCAATCGCCGACGCTTCCGGGTGCAAAGCGTGCGGGACGTCTCCATTTTGAGCTTCCTCGTGTGCGACTGGTTTCGCAGCAGCTCGTCGCCTGCCTTGACGGTGGAGAGCTGCGACAAGATGGTAGAGTACAAGCGCGGACTCTTCGCGAAGCCGGAGGGGCTGTCGTTGGAGATTCGCAAGATCCTTTCTAAACCAACTCGTCACACCCTTGGCATGGTGACCTCCGCCGTTTACATCATCTCTCGACAGGTGGAGGGCACCAGTCTGACCACCTTTGCCTTCCGCTGCCTCGTCGACGCCCTCAATCACGCCTTCAACGCCATCAAGGTGCGCCACAGCCCTCTGGAGCGAGAGCTACTTCATGAATTCTTCCTCGAGTGGGGGGCGAGTGTGGGGGATATGTACTTCAACTACGACGCCGTGCCGGCGGCACACCGCACAATCAAGCGCATTGCGCTGGCTTCCTCCATCGTGCTGCAAGCCACCAAGGCGGGCGATGTGCGGCCATACAGTCCGAAGCGGACTCTGCTACGGCCGGTACTCTCCGCCACGGCGGAAGAGCCCCACAACCCGACTCTCCGGGTCACGACGGCTTCGCCGGTGCGACGGAAGAGCTCGGGATCCGCCGCCGCCTCGCCTGTCTCGCCCATTAGTACCACCGCGGCGTCGCCACTTTTGAACTATGCGGACTCCGCCAACAAGACGCGTCTGTGGCGGGAGCACCTGGTGGCTTATCGCCGCGACCTTGACGTGGGCGACCGCCGGCGACGAGGAGGGGGTGGGGAGGAGTCGCCGCTGTCCCCTGTTCGCAACAATGCGATGTGACTGACGTGTGTGTGTGTGCGTGCGCACGCGCCTGTGGGAGAGTGCGAGGAGGGCAGCGACGCGTTCAATGTCCGTACAGCTGCAATTATCGTGCATTCCCTCCTTTTCTTTCTGAATGCCCCTCGTGTGGTGGCAGAGGCGCTACCTTCTGTTGCCTTCCCACTGTTCTTCCTCCTAGACCTGTGTATGTGTATTTCTCACCTATTTTTTGTTGGCTCTCCACTCGCTTTTGATGTGCACTGCTCGAGTAAGTTCGCTGAATCATATCAGAGAAGATACTGTTTAGCTGCCGGGCCCTTATTATTATTATTGCTCTTGCTGTTGAACCGTTGGGCTTGAAGGGTCTCAACAGGGTGCTTTCCCCCCATGGTCATCGGCTTTCCTCAGCGGTGAGATCGCCCAGTCACGGCTTGCTACTATTCAACTTTCCGCAGCTGCTCTTCGGCAACTGAGACGCTCAGTGCGTGCGCAACAGCACAGACTTCTCCCTTTCTTTGCAATGTTCTCCTTTCTCAATAGTCCGTCATCCCTTGAATTCTTTTTGCCTTGTCTCTACCTCGATGCTATTGTCGCTTCTTCGCTCCCCAGCACCACAGAGTTGGTCGGACGGTCGCCGAGTTCCTGCGGAAGCCAAAGAAGGAAGAAAAGCTACCAGCAAAAAAAAACCCTGTGTTTTGTGAGCAGTGATTTGTTCGGAGCACTCTGAACGCGTTTCCCCGCCATACACGCACCCACTCACGAACATCGCAACGTGACAGTATTTCTCGATTGCCGCTTAAAAACAAACAAATTATGTGGCTGCGGTGCGGTCGGCTGCTTCGTGGGCGCAGTGAGCGTGGCTTGTACTTCCCCATCAACCACCGCATCGTGGATCAGCGGAGCACCCCGCAGGCAGGCACGGAGGAGGCGGACATCCAGTCGCGGTACCGGCGGCAGCTCCGCACCAACTTCACCACCGGCGCAACTCGTCAAACGCAGGCCCCGGCGTGGAGTCAACGGGTGCGGCCGACGCACTTCCTCTCCCTTCCGCTGCCGGCGCGGTGCACGTTGCGGGTGCGTGTAAAGGAGATGCACGACGCGATGATCTTTGCGGATCAGCACGTCGAGTCTCTGCTCATCCCGGTCGCGAGGCTGCATGTGACGTTGGGGGTGATGACGGTGGGCAACGGCGTGGATGCAGCGGCGGAGAGTCAAGAGGACGCAACGGAGGCAGCTGTGGCGAGCAGCGTCAAGTCGTCTGCGGATTTGCTGGCATCCATTCACGACTGCGTGGGCCAGGCGGCGCACGAGATCTGCAAGGAGCCGCTGCAGCTGCGTTTCCGCGGCCTTGGCACCTTCAGCCACGGACGGGTCCTCTTTGCGCGGTGCATCACAGAGGCGCACTTCTCCACTTTAGATCATCTGGTGCGACGAATTCGGAAAGATGTGGGCCTTGGTCTGGGCGTGGATATGAAGGGCAACCCGCACGACTCGTACGTGCCTCACGTCACGGTGGCGAAGATCCGACCGTCTCAACAGGCTGAGTTTGGCCATCAAATTCCGATGACGATGTGGGCGAGTCATCAGCACGACGAATTCGGCGATGTCACGTTCGACAAGGTTGACTTGTGCGCCATGAAAGGGCAGGGAAAGGATGGATACTATCCTGTAGTGTCCTCCGTTAGCGTTTGAGGGCAGGAAGGTTTTGGGGTTTCGGGGTGCTCAAGAGGCAGCGGACGCCTCTTTTTTGTTTGACAGCGTAGCGAAACGGCGCGCAGCATCAATAACCGCACATCGTGTTGACCTTCTTGCCTTTTTTTTGTTCTCTTGTTTCGCTTCCATTTGTTTTTGCGGTTGCTGTTTTTAATGTGTTCCTGTTGCAGAGGGGCAGAGTGTGTGTGTGTGTGTGTGTGCGTGCGCTAGGCTAGGCTTTCGAGAGTGAGTGGTAGGGCCGGCCGAGTCGTCACGTAAACATCCAACAGCGGCATACCGCAGCAATAGCGTAAGTGGAGAGCGTGCTTTGCAGGTGGACGGCAAGGGTCAAAAGGTGAGGTCGGTATGAAAGAGAAATGTGCAAAGGAAAGTGCCCGTAACGAGTACACCGCTGAGCAATGCAAGGTTGCGATCGCCAAGCGTTTGCTTCTGAAGCCACACGATTAAAATGAACCGTCTTTTTTCTTCGGATCCGGCGAGCTTCTTTACAGCCGCTTTTTGTTTTGTTTACTGTTTCGTCGAGTACGGTGATACAGCTGCTAGCTGGATCAACTCCTCTCCTTCCTTTCTTCGCCTCTCTTTCTTTTTGAACACGAACGAAGGAGAGCGTCGCGATTCTTCTCAGGCCACAGTGCTTCTCTTCTCCGTTGTTGTCCCAGCTCAGCCTTTAGCACCGGCATCCAATGCCCACCACCGTGCCAAAGGGCGTGCAGGCCAGCGGAAAGAAGTCGGACAAAGCAATGCCGTCTCATGCGGTTGATCAGAAACAAGGTGCTTCGACCGGTGTAGTGCAGTCCTTTGACCTATCGGCGCTGATAGAAGTACCAGAGGAGTATAAGCAGCAGCTTCGTCAGGCCTTCGACCTCTTTGACGACGCGGGCAAGGGCTTTATCCCCTCGCACGAGGCGGTGGTCGCGCTGTACGCGTTGGGCTACGACGTCAGCCGCGCAGAGCTGCAGCAACTCCTGCAAGAGATCGGCGCTCCCGGTGCGGACTTGATCGATTTTAACGAGTTTTATAGCGTGCTGACACTCAAGATGACAAAGAAGGAGAACAGAACGGACTCCGTGCGAGCCTTCAAGCAAATTGATGCGGAGGACAAGGGTTACGTTGATGTGGAAAACCTGCGTTCCATCGCGAACTCGCTGCACATGGAGCTGACGGACGATGAGTTGGCAGAGATGATTCAATTCGCGCGCTCCGTGGGTTTTCACACTGTTGCGCAGGGACATTCTGAGTTCGACGCGAAGGACACCCTCGCTGTGACGGAGGCTGACTACCTGCGCCTGATGAAGCGAGCCAATCTCTTTTGAGAAATTAGTTGACTCAGCAGACGAGGTGCGAGACGGAGTGATGCGAAGGGAAGGCAAGAGGGAGTTGCCTCCTCACTGAACGAGCAGACAGTCTGTGTCATGTTTGTCTGCAACGCCACCTGTGTCCCCGTCTCAAGCTGTTTGGCCGATGCAACGCAGGGGCTGAAGCACCAGAAAGGACGCCACGTGCGTGTGGAGCCGTCTTGTACGGGGAGAAGTGCGCGCGAATCGATACGATGTAAATTATGTGGTAAGGCGGAACGATGAAGGAGAAAATGGGGAAAGAGACGCGTGTAACGCACGCTGCACCTTCGCCGCCATCTGCTTGTTGGCGTACATGTATACGTAAATATTTGTTTAGAAAGAAGACTACAATGTCAACACGTTGTTGGCTTTGCTTCCGGCTCTTCTGTTTTTTTTTTTGTCTTTAACGGCTTCTTAATGAGAACACAATATCCTTCTCAACGCCAAGCCTGAAAGCAGAGCGTAGCACGCTGCGCTTGACCAAATGTGCCGTGCGACGCTTCTCTTTGCTGTCAAACGACGCTGTTTTCAACGGAGAAAAGTTTTTTTTCCTTCAAATCCTCCTCTTAACTGTTGTTCAAGGCCTTCTGCCCCTTTCCTTCTCCTTTGCTGTACCACTGACTTTGGAACCTGGTTGCATCTTCGGCGCTTTCTTCATACTCCTCGCACACACACACAGCGGAGAAAGCAAAAAGACGGGCAACGGCGGTGTCGAAAACGAAACATCCAAGACGTGAATTATCGCTTTTCTTTTGTTGTTTGAGATGTCTGCGTTTGGCGTGTCATCTTACTTTTTGTGGACACAGAAAGGACAGACGGTGCTGCCGCTCGTGCGAGGCAGCGGCTTCCTCATGAAATTTAAGCAGCTCAACACGTTCTACTCCTACCATGTCATCTCCGCCGCTCACGTAAGCTGCCCGGTGAGGTACAAGCCGATTTACGGTGACTCCATCGGTCTTAAAGCGATCGGGGAGCGCCATATTAGCACGCGCCTGCTCCTCCCGGATGTGACCACCCACAAAGTGAAGGAATCGTTCGATCTTGAGTTTAGCCAGAGGTACATGCCCAGCGTCGATGTCGCTTCGCTGAGGGTAAAAGATGAGAAGCAGCTGAAGGAGTGGATGACCGCGGACGATCAAGGCGTGAGGTCTGCGCTGCAAGCAGTAGAGCCAGATCTAGAACCCATTGAGGAGGGCACCGAGTTGGTCTTGTGCGGCGTGCACACCGAGGAGGAGCGCGCGAACCCGAACGACGACGGCTTGACGCTGCTCCCCGTGCGGCTCGCTGCAACCTGCAAGGCAGCGCTGCTGTCCCTGGATTATGGCACGGTGCTTTTAGCGTCCATTGACGGACCGGCAGAAACGTCTCCGGAGAGCAGCGGCTCTCCCTCCTCCTCCTCGCCCACCCGTAGCCAGAGTCCTGCGGTGCCACCGCTGCCGCTAAGCATGTGCGGCGGGCCTGTCCTTCGCAAGTCATCTGGGAGGTGTGTGGGGGTGTTGGTAGCCCGCGTCATGAAAAGCGCCCCCCCGCGCGATGTAAACGCCGGGGCTCTCTATCAAGATCCCTATTTGGACATCTCCGAGCACATTGCCTTGCACGAACATTGGCCGCTGGACGTCGCATTTGTGCCCATTGGCGAGTTCTACGACCCGCTGCGTCGCTGCGAGATGTAGCGTAGACAAGGCGATAACGCATATTTTCTTTTTGAAGGCAAACTTTCTGTTATATTGGTGGTTATTGTCGTTGGTGTTTTCTTCGTTACAGAGTGCGTTGCTTCGACACGCGAAGGGAAGAAAACTCGCGAGAGAAAACCACGCGCATCTTTCTGAGTTCTGAAGGCGGTGTGTGCCTTCGTCTGTGTGTGTTGCGCACCCGAAGTGAAGCAAACGAGGGAAAGTTCATTTTTTCTCTCTCCCCTCTCTCCCCTTTCAGGGAATATGTGCCCCACACCGTTTCTCTACCATGACTCCCTCCATCGCCCCTTCTGCCCTCGTCGCCTTTTTGTTTGCCATTTTCTATGGCGATCTTTTCTGTTCCGCCTTCTCTCTTGTCGGCAATAACCACCTTCTCTTGTGAAAGCAACTGTTGCACGTTTATTGGCTGCACCGCTTGTTTTTTCCACGACTACAACAAAGAAGAAAAAAAACTACACACGAGGCAGAAGGCTTTAATAATACAGTTAGATTCAATTGACGCTTGCTCTCTGGTATATATATTGCTTTGTTTTCCCGCTCGCTCGTTGAGTCATCATAAACAGGGACGAGTGGGGCATCCTCTCTACATCGTTGCGTACATCTGCTTTTCTCACTCTATTTTTTGCCGTTGTTGTTGCTGGGTGGAGGTTCCTGGGAACTCCCTCTGCTTCTTGTGTGTTTTGTCTCGTCGTTAGGTATTGAGCCGGCGACCGCACCAGCAAGCCGTGTGACGGGGTCTCCCTTTTTTTCCTTCGTCTTCTTCTGCACAGGCCGTTGGCGCTTCTCTTCTAACACCCTCCTCCTCCTCCAAAGAAGAACACCATCGTTTTGCCTTTCGTGTAGCTAAGGCGCCCAGCGGCCCATCCACACACATAGTAAACGTATTTCAAGCTAACAAACAAAAAAAAATGGTGAAGAAAACGCCAGGTGCGGAGAACATCCGCGTCGTGATCCGGTGTCGCGACATCCTGCCCTACGAGGCTGAGCGCGGCGACAAGGCCCTCGTGCGGCTGGACCTCGCCACGAACCAGGTCGTGGTGCAGCACCCGATCGGCGACCCCGATGTGTTTGCGTTCGACGCCGTCTACAACAACACCTTCACGCAACGCGATATTTTTCTGCAGGAGGTGCAGCCCCTGGCTGATGCGGTGCTGCAGGGCTACAACGCCACTGTGTTCGCCTACGGTCAGTCGGGTTCCGGTAAGACGCACACGATGACCGGTAAGCTGAGCCAGCGGGACACGTGGGGTATGATGCCGCAGGTGGTAGACTACATCTTTTCGGAGATCAAGAAGCTCAGCTCTACCACCAAGACCTTCAAGGTGAAGGTGTCCTACGTGGAACTGTACAACGGCAAATCGCGCGATCTGCTCACGACGAAGCAGGTGAACCTGGAAATTAAGCAGAACATGGCGAAGAACTTCTACGTGAAAGGGGCGGAGATGCCGGAGGTGACGGGCTTCGAGGAGGCCATCAAATGGTTCAACGCCGGCACGGAGCGCCGCCAGACCGCGTCGACGGACCTCAACGACACCAGCAGCCGCAGCCACTCCCTCTTCACCGTCCAGATTGAGCAGTTCGACTTCGAGAACGACCCCAGCTCACCCATTGTGATGACAAGCAAGATTAACGTGGTCGATCTCGCGGGCTCGGAGAAGCTGAGTAAGACCAACGCCACAGGTGAGACGGCGAAGGAGGGGTGCAACATCAACCTCTCGCTGTCGGCGCTGGCGACGGTGATCGACACAATTGTCAAGGGCGCGAAGCACATCCCCTACCGTGGGTCTCCACTGACGATGCTGCTGAAGGACTCGCTCGGCGGCAATGCCAAGACGGTGATGTTCGCCAACGTGGGGCCGTCTGACAAGAACCTGTCGGAGACGATTTCGACGCTGCGCTTTGCCCTGCGCGCGAAGCAGATCGAGAACAAACCGCTCAAGAACATGGACCCGAAGGACGCCCGCATTCAGGACCTGCTCGACCAGATCGAGGAGCTCCGGAAGCGGCTCGGCAACGTCGACCTGAACGTAGAGGACGACCTCCGGCAGAAGATTGAGGAGCTGGAGATTGAAAACTCTGACCTGCGCAGCGGTGGCGTGCGCAACAACGTCGAGCTGGAGGAGCAGTGCCGCACCCTGCAGGCACAGATTGAGGAGAAGGAGAAGGAGGTGGCGGAGCGGCAGCACGAGCTGCAGCGGGAGATGGAGCGGCGGGAGCTGGTGGAGTCGAACTTTTCGAACGAGTCCAGCCGCCTGCGCGACCTGCGCTTCTCGAACATCACCTTCCTCAAGCGTGTCTGCTCCGATGAGCAGCTGGACAAGATCAAGGCCGGCATGCCGCCCGAAAGCATCGCCAAGACGACGCCGGAGGACTGGGACGTGAAGGAGATCGGGCTGTACCTCCAAGGATTCGCAGAGCTCTACGAGCACTGGCGCAAGGTCACCTACACAAAGGACGACATGGAGAAGTACGCGCGTCGCGCCTTGGCGGACCTGCAGGAGCAGACGCAGCGGCAGCTGAACGAGGCCGCGCGGGCGAAGGAGGAGCTGCAGCGGCAGCGCGACGAGGAGGTGACGCGGCGCAACGCCGAGCAGGGCGCCACCTCGCAGCTGAAGGTGGACCTGAACGCCCTGCGCGAAGAAAACGTGAAGCTGCGTGAAAAGATCGAGCGCGACCAGGAGAAGATCAAGGCGAAGCTCGCCAAGACGAAGGAGGAGATCAAGACGTGGCAGGACCAGGTCGAGTCCTCCAAGGGGAAGATTACCGAGAAGGAACGGGAGGTCGATCGGCTGCGGCGCATGCTTGAGGAGTCGGGCGCCGCCGGAGCCGCGGGACTCGGCAGTAGTGTCCCCCATGTTTCCCTCAGCATGTCTGGCGCGCTGGGCGCCACCGGCGGGGACTGGGGATCCCCCGAGGAGCGCGCGGCCATCATGCAGCAGCTCAAGGACGCCAAACACGCCAAGACGATGTTGGAGAGTCGCATCAAGGAAACGAACGTCTCGCTGCGTCGCTTCGGCGTTTGCATCGCCGACACGCGTAGCCTCGAAGGCGCTGGGGCCACAGCCGCGAACGAGACGCAGGCCTTTGTGTTGGCGGCCGCGGACGAGGAGCCGATCGACGGCGACGTCGTGGCGCAGCTGCAGCAGCAGATCCGAACGAAACAGCGCCTGATGGAGATAATGCACCAACACCACATGAAGCTGGACGATATGATCCGCAAGTACGAGCTCCTCAAGACGGGCCGCGTGACGCCGAACACCGAGACAGGTGCCGGCGGTGGCGCCGCGGCGGTGGCGGAGGTCGGACTGAGCGGCGTCGTAGCCAACGCGAGCATCGACAAGGCAACGGCACTGCAGGTGAAGGAGCTGCTGCAGCGCAAGGAGGACGACCTGGAGGTGCTGCGCCAGGAGAAGGACCAGACGTGCGACAAGCTTGTGAAGAAGCTGAACAAGTCGGAGCGCAGGATGAAGGAGCTTGAGTCGACCCTGGAAGATGAGCGGGCCCAGTTTGCGGAGGAGAAGACTGAGATGGAGAAGGAGGTGAAGGAGTTGCAGGCGTACAACCAGCAGCTCGCCGTCGAGGTGGAGAACGCGCGCAGCCAGGTGGATTCGGTCAAGGCGGAGATGGACAGCGCCGTCCGTGCGAAGGACGGCGAGCTGGAGTACTACAAAGTGCAGCTCAATGAGGCGAACCAGCGCTTTGACGAGATCCGCAACACGGCGGCCGAGTTCGAGGAGCAGCGAAAGAGTTATCAGCGCCTACAGGAACAGGTTGCCCGCACCGAGGAGATTCTCAACGGCAAGAACGAGGAGCTAGAGAACAACCGGCAAATGGTGCAGTGGTCGAACCGGCAGCTGGAGAAGGAGAAGCAGAAGAACGAGGAGCTGGAGCAGACGGTGCGGGACAAGCAGCTAGAGCTGCGGCAGCAGGAGCACAACTTCCAGGCGGAGATGGCAGACCAGATGAACGCACTGGCCGCAAGCAACAACCGCCGTCTCGCCGAAAACGCTGCGCAGTGCGAGGAGCGCATCGGCGAAGAGCGTGTCGCGCAGAAATCCCTGCAGAAGAAGATCAAAGCAGCCAAGGCCACCGCCAGCAAGGCCGCGCAGCGCTACGATGAGATGATCCTGGAGAACGAAGCTCTTCGGTCGAAGTTAGAGGAGTTAAAGGTGGCGACCATGAAGATGTACTTGGAAAGACAGGAGGCGCAGCGAGAGCACGACACCTTCCGCGGTGGCAGCGGCATGCGTTCACGCGGGTTGTAAAACGAAAAAATGCTAAAAAACACGAAAAGAGACGGTAATGCGGCGAATGTTGTAAATTTTCTCTTCTTCTTTTTTTTCTTTGCGCCTCTCTACTTTTGTTGTTGTGGTCGGGCCTCTTTCTGCTACTTTTGCTGACGTTCTGCTTCATGTACAGACAGTACTGCCAAAGGGAAAAAAAGGCAGTGCTAATCGGTGAGGAGGAACTCGGAGGAGATGGCAAGAGCACGAAAGCACCAGATTGACTGGGCCATTGTTCTCTATTATCGTCTTCGCCTTCCCCTTCCATCTGTTCCATGCGGCGTATTTCATGTATTCATTCGACTTTCGTGTGCTTTTCGCGAGTAGTCGCTTTCTTTCTTTCTTCGTTTGAACCGTTTTTTTATTATTATCTTCTTGCTCTTCCGCTCGTTTCACCCCCCTCCCGCTTTCTTTGCTTTCACGTGCGTGTACTGACACGGTAGACTAAAAGCTGGCGGTCTGTTCTTTTGCTCTTTAAATTTTTTCTTCTTCAGGTTGTGGTGGCTCCGGCGCGGGTTTATATAGATTCGTTCCCTCATTGAAAGAAAAGAGCGGCTTTGTTTTGCACTTGCTGTGATTTACGTGTTGGATCTGCAACTTACTCTTATTACAACGTTTTTCTTTGCCGAAAAATCTCACGTGTGTCGGACTCTATCATATTATTCTTGTTCTTCGTTCTTCTTTCTTTGCTTCGCCTTCCCGTCTACAAGGGAGGTAACAACGACGAAGCAACTGCATAACGGTGCAAGAGATGCAATTCTAGAAAGAAGAAAGAAAGGTATGCGACATCAACGCTTTGCTTTAGTGTACAGCAGCTTTCCGCGCATCGCGAGATTTGGTTGCTGGCTCCCCCCTCCCCCCTCCCCTCCCGATACGCACGTTTGTTGCGTGTGTAGCTCTACCGCGTGTGCGCACATGGGCGACATGCACGCGGCTTCCGGCCGTCAGCGGCACCCCTCAGAACGCTCGCCTCCCTTTCCACACACCTGTTCAATCCCCTTCGTTTCTCTTTCTCTCTCTCGCCTGCGCGCGCATCGACTTGACTGGGCATCGTCACCGCACCCTGCATAAACAGAAGCTGCAAGAAAGAAAGGAGAACCACCGCCACAAAAGAAAAAAAAAATGCCGCGCGACACCGCGGAGAAGAAAGGCTTCAAAGCCGCCATGGGCACGTCGGCGCTGAAGGCGCAGCAGGAGTCTGTGAAGCGAAGCAAGCGCAGCAAGTTCACGCCGGCTTCGCAGCACTCCAAGGGCAACCCAATCCATCGTGAGCTGAAGTACCACGAACGGAAGTTGCTCAAAAAGCACGACTTTATGCAGTACCCGCAAGACAACTGGCACGAGCCGTTCTGCATCGCCAAGTACCACCTCGAGGACCGCGAGGACTACCGCCGCTACATGCGTCTCGTCGGCTTAATTCGCCAGCTGCAGACACAACTTCGCTACCTGCCGGCGGACAGCAAGATTCGCATTCAAATTACGCAGCAGCTGATGGAGAAGATGTACAACATGGGACTTATTCAGGAGAAGCTGGGCCTTTCGGAGGTGGACAAGGTGGGTGTGGAAGCGTTCTGCAAGCGCCGCCTGCCCACCATTCTCCGTGACTTGAAGATGGCCGGCAACTGCAAGTTAGGGGCGGACATCGTCCATCACGGGCACGTCCGCGTTGGCACCACGCAGATCCGCGATCCCGCTTTCTTGGTGCCGCGGGGGCTGGTGGATTTCGTTACGTGGATGCCTGGTAGCAAGATTCGCCAGCATGTTGACACGTTCAACGCGAAGCGCGATGATTATGATTATTAGACAGACATTTTTTTTTTTCAGGCAATTCCCCTCTCCTCCCCTCAAAATAGCCTGTGTCCCGCTCTTGTGTTGTTCATGTCGTCTTGCTGTCACCGTTATCTCTGCTAATCTTGTGTTTCTCTTCGCATGCGCATGGCGTACTCTGCTAATGGAGGAGACGCCGCTGTCGTGCCACGAGTCGGAGTTGGTCATCGATTAAATAAATAAATGACGAAAGAGGGGAGGAGAGTGTGTGCGCACGATGCCCACCTGTAATTTAAGGCTCTTTCTCCACTTTTCCTTTTGCTTTATTGCGAATACGCTTAACAAACCAAAAAAAAGAGAAACTGAACTCGATAAAATGACGGACGTGCCATCGAACTGGTCGATGTCTTTTTTTTTCTTATTAAATGGTGGATGGCGAAAACAAAGGACGACAGCTCAAGTTATTGCTCTTCATTTTCGACTCGGATGCGATGCGCACATCTTCGGGGGACGCTTTGTAAGGTCTCGCCGCACGAAGGCAATGCGTGTTGATGCATGTGAAGTCGACGTGCAGAGCGCTGCAAGACAAGACCGGTTCTCTTCCACTCTCGCTCTCCTTTCTTCCACGTCAACTCCCCGATTAACGCCGTTTTCTCGACCGCAATTCACGCGTTCGAACCATCTCTTTCACCTTTTTCTGTTTTCAAATTTGCGACTTCTTGCTGCTCAAGAAGTGGTATACGGCTCCTGGTAGCACATGTTCTGGCTCCAGAAGGATTGCACACGATCTGCTGCCGTTATTCGATTCATATGTACGTTGATAAAACGGTGACGCGCGAAGTCGAAACTGCCGTTGTGCTCTAATCTTGCGCTACAGTATTTTTTTCTCTTTTCTTTCTCTAAGTGCCTTATCTGCGTGCCAACATACGTAACAGAAGCTGTTCTAATTAACTAGTTGGAGAGATACCCGCTCCTTTCGTGCATTATATACATATATCTGTTTGGATGGCGTAAGCTGGCAGCCTTGGTTCGCGTGACGCTCTGTTTCCCTTTTCTGTCTTTTTCTCTTTGATGCATCTTCGACCCCTTTTTTTTTGTTCCGCGTTTTGAAAAAAGTAGTTGTGCCTCCGATTTGACTCCCAGAGTCTGAGGTACCCTTTTCTCTTCTTCTCGATACAATTCGTTGCCGACGATATACAAGAGACATATTTCCTTGTTTTTTAGCCGCGTCACGGTAGTGTGTGTGTGTATGTGTGTGTGCGTGCGGCGTTCATTCGTGAGCTAATCCCTACCTCTTTGTTGTTGTGGTCGTCGTTTTCTTGTGCCACTCGTTTCCTTCACAGCGCTACCCTTTTTTTTCTTTGCTGGCCTCCGACGCAAGATCTGCGGCGGCAACTCCACCAAAAATATTGAAACGCAAAGGAAAACAAAATGGGATGTAAATTTTCGCAGTTGAAGAAGAAACCAGCTCCCGTGCCTCTCAAATCAAGTCTAAAGAGCGATAGGGGCTCGACGTATGACGACGCGGCGCAGGAGGGTGCTGTCGGTGGCGCGGGTGGGCGTGCGGGCGGCTCCGCGTCGCCTACAAAGGGGTCGCCGTACAGCCCCAATAGACCGCCCAACGGCAACGATGTAGCCAACAGGGACGCTAACGGGATGGACGACGACTTGAGTAACACTTTCTCACCTGATGGCACGAAAAAGCTTGCGATCCCGATCGATGACGACGACGTGTCGGATGAATCATCCAGCGGCGGGGGTGGCAGCGGCATGGACCCGAATGGGTCGTTTTCCAATGTCGACCTGAAGGGTAGCTTCCACATTCACTACAACACCAAAGGCGAAATCAACCCCAACGCCTCACTACCGGCGAGTCGCCGTGGCCGCTACGTGTCGCCGAAGCTGTTAGCAGGGATGTCTCCCCACCCTAGCGATGATGACCTGGTGCTTGTGTGCACCGACTGCGGGACGGCGATTACGGAAGATTGCGAGCAATTGTGTCCTTTGACGGGGAAGCTTCACTATTAATGGTGGTTTTGTACGGGTCGTGTGCGCGTGATTATTAGAGGTTTTGGGCATTTTTTCCTTTCTCGCTTATCCAAACGAAAGACTGTGGATCGCTTGTTCTCTCTTTCCGTTTGCCTCATCATTTACTCGACAGCACTGTCTTGTGGTCTCAGTCTTGCTGCCCCTTCTGAAGATGCGGAGTTATTCGTCCATACGGGATAACACGCTGCAGCACATCATCGTTTCCGCCTGTGCCATACATACTAACAGCGAAACAACAACAACAAAAAAACATTAAGTATAAGAGCGCATATCTCCCCACTTTTACTGTGATTTCTCAAACTGAAGTCACTCAAAAACGGGTTGCGCATAACATGGTCAAATACGAAAGGTGTGCGAAGGTGCTGTCGCATCTGTGTTTGCTTGTACAGGTGTACGGCGATTTGAAGGGGTATCAGTTGTGATTGTGCCGGTGGAGAGCAACAAGAGAAGTGCGGCATAAATACGGCAGCGGAAGTCGGTTTTCAAAGAACTAAGAATACACGTTTCCCCTCCACGAAGCTCGGAGCATCGCTTTGCATTTCTTCTTGTGTTCCGCCCTCCGCAGTGTACCGTTGTCCGGCTGTAACGAGGAAAAAGGTGGAGTACTTCTATGAACGACCCAGTTTTCTTGGTCTTGCCGTCTTTTTCTTTCTTTCTAATTTACAGCTCCTGTGTCCTTCTCTTCGTGTACCTCACTTCAAAAAAAAAAAAGAAAACGTTTGGTTTGGTTCTCCTTCTACTCTTCGCTCTGTACTGTTGAATACCGAAAATTTTCATGGTGATTGTTGTGTGTGGCCCGGTTGTGCCTCAAGTATGTAAACTTTCTTCACTCGTCCCCGTCAGACGCTCCTTTCTTCTCGTTTTATTTTCCGGGTTTTAATTGCGATGTGCGCGCCGCACATTCAACACAAAAATAGAAACGATCCGTCGACAAAGCGACGGAGGTAGATAGCCGGCGATACTCTGTAAAGAAATGCCAACCTCGTTGCTCTCCTCCCTGCACACGCGTTCAAGTGGATCCTAGGACGACGACCCTCTCTTGATGCTGTTGCAGCGCCGGTTTTGATTTTCTCCCGCGTTTACGCACCCCCCCTTTTTTAAAATTTTTTTTTTCCCCCATGCGAGTGACAGGAGAGGGCACTGCTCGCTCTTTTTCCCCCGACTCCTTATGAAAAGCTACGTACTTCCCTTGATATTTCTTCTCTTCACCTTTTCTTGGTTTCCACTTCTGGCCACGGCGTTTTCATTTGCCGCACTCTGCCCTCGTTTCTCGTCTCCGCAGTCTGTGTAACGCTTCTTGTCAATCACGTTGCATTGCTGTCAGAAGAAAAAAACCACAGAGCTCTGTAGATCAACAGAGTGGCTTCACTTTGCACTTTCTGCGATCGTAAGCCCCTATCTCAGCTCTTCATTCTTTTTCTTTCTTATATACTTGAAAACCACAGAGCCACCGAGGAGAAAAAAAATCCCACGAACAGCACTCGCGCGCTTCTTGCCAAAGGAAAACAAACAACGGAAAAAATAAGGTGAAGCTCCCGTGTGCAATCAAGAAAAAAAAAGCCAGGCTGCAGCCAATTGAGGTCACGACAGATTTCAACGGAAAATATACATCACGCTCGTTCTTTTTCCTTTTTCTTTTGCTCGATTTGAGGTCAGAAAAAAAAAAACAGCAACTTTATTGTCCCGACTTCAGCGATACGCGATCTGGCCTCCAAGCGTTCGCCTCCACTTGTCTGTTTCCTTCTTCTTGTGCCCAATACAATTCTAGAGGAGATGAGCGGCACAGGCAACGGACGAAACTCGCGCCGCCGCGAAATGGACTTCATGCGACTCTGCAACTCCAACCGTAAGGTTTACCCTTCTGACACCGTCGCTGAGTTTTGGGTCGAGTTCAACGGCCCAGAAGGAACGCCCTACGAGGACGGCACGTGGACGCTGCACGTCCAGTTGCCGGGCGAATACCCTTTCAAGTCTCCCTCCATCGGCTTCTGCAACCGCATTTTGCACCCCAACGTCGATGAGCGCAGCGGCAGCGTCTGCCTCGATGTAATCAACCAAACCTGGACGCCACTCTATCAGCTAGAGAATATCTTTGACGTCTTTTTGCCGCAGCTGCTGCGGTACCCAAACCCGGCCGACCCGCTGAACCCGCAGGCCGCGCATCTAATGCACGCCGACCGTGTCGGCTACGATGCGCTGCTGCGTGAGCACGTCAGCACACACGCGACGGTAGAGAAGGCGCGCGCTGCCATCCCTCACCCGTACGGCCCTTCGGCTGACTCGGACGAGGAGAGGAATGGCGTGAAGGACACCGTGTCCGACGGAATCGCGACGACGGCGCACACAAAGGGTCTTTCCGATTCCTCCGTCACGCCCACCGAGGAGCACGCGCCGTTGCACGAGGACGCCGCGCTAAATGCAGCGGAAGAGGAGGACTACGAGCCTGACGCAATAGACATCTAAATAGCTCTTTTTTCTTTCTCTTCTTCATGTTTTTTTTTTCTGCTGTATTCATTTGCTGACCTGTGTACGGTCGTGTTGCGCGCCCCGAAAGTCAAGGAAGCAGCCAACTCTATGCACGAAGCAGCAACGTGTTCTGTTTTCGCCGCTGATCAATGCACATGCTCCTAAACACCCACACAAAATGCCTCGACGATCTTATTTGACAATTCCAACTACCTGCTTTTTTTTCGGCTTTCAAAATCATCACTGCTTCTTCTCTCTTTTGAGCCTGCGCGCTGTTTTTAATGTTGTTACTTTTCCTTTTTTTCCCTCAGGTACACGAAAGGGTTGAATTCTACGTTCTCCTCTCTTTTGTCATTTACCAGAATCGTGGATTCGAAAGGGGTAGGGCAACGAAGGCGAAGTGAAAATATATGATTATAACCTCTGTGTTTCTACTGGCTCGGTTTCCTCCTTCCTTTTCACTCGCTATATATGCCTATTCTCTTTCGTTTTAGCTCTTGATGGTTGGTGTTTTTCATTCACGAGTGTGTGTTGTCGACACGCATTTGCTTTCGTCGAGGATGCGTTGCACACGTTCTTGTGAGCGACGTCTTCTCTCCTTTTAGACGCTCTCTTGACCCTGGTCCCTCCGTAATGATTCGAGGCTGACGCTGCTCTTTCACGCTTTCTCTCTCTTAACAGTTCTTTACTCGGACCTAAATTATTTACTGCGCTGGTGTTCTTTTTTTCTTGTTTCTTCTCTTGTTTTCTTTATTTATTTATTTTGAGTTTGAAAGGTTCCGAGTAACTCCGTCGCCGTACATACGCCGTGTTCCTGCACCGCCGTGCCTCGCGTTATAGCTTTGGGTGGGCGTGTGTGTGTGTTTCCGTTTCTCTCCTATTCGCTGTGTGTGCCCCCCCCCTTCTAACTACATTGTCTCTTGTTTTTGTGTTTCTTAAGCATGTATCAAATGAGCCGCTTGAAGTTACGCCCGCCTCTTTTCCTCTCTATTGTTATCACTACCATTATTATTATTATTAGGACACGAGTATAATGCTGTCTTCTTCTTTTTATGTTGTATTGTAGGGGGGAGGGGGAGGAGGGGGGTCCTCGTAACCGTCAAACAGGCACACACACACACACACACCACCTCGGAGAGGGAGGAAGGGAGAGGGAGAGGTAGGCGACGCATCAGTCGCGTCCATTTGAAAAGTCATCGTTGTTCTCCCGTGGTTGGTTCCACGCTGAGTCTTCTCATCTTTTCACTTTTTCTATTGCGTCTCACAAAAAACCAAAAAACAAGAAGCGAAGTCGCGCAGTTGTAGGTGGCCCAGGAAAGGAATCGTGTTCTTTCGATGTCTTCTTCTGCGAGAAGGCAGCTCATTAAAATGCCGCGCTACCTTGACGACTCTGAGCTGTAAAAAAGCTCATGGTGAGAGACGGAGCTGCTTCCTCCAAGCTCGGGAGTTGGGAAGGCTGTTGTGTTTACCTGAGTGCTGTGGTGCACCCTCAAACGCGACTAAGCACGGATAAAAAGAAAGGAAAAACTATTGAACCTTCGATATGATTGTATTCCACAACAAGTAGGAAAACAAAAAAAGAAACTGCGTGGTTTGTCTCTCGTTTTACCCTCTTTTTTTTTCGCTTCCAGTCACGATTACAAACAATCTTTGTTGTGCTGCCGTTCTGACGAGTTGTGCCGCTGAGCGTTTCCATCGAGAAGGTGCTTCAACGTCTCGTGCGATCGCTGCATAAACGGCAGCGCTGTTCATCAAGCACTGCGAGCCTTGAACGGCATGCGGTTATTATTGGTAGTGCAGCCATACAAACACAACACAACGGTATGCGTGTGGTTCAATCATTATGCGAGGACCAGGCATGCCATGCGAGGTCTCCTGCTCCACCTCACCGCACAGTGTCGCTGAGGAGCTGCGGTTCATCATGGACTTCAGCATGTACAAGGTGGCCAAGTACTTCCGCCTGCTGGGCTACGATACGCTGTGCTCGCGTGATGTGCCGCAGGCCGAGCTGATCAGCATGGCGTGTGCCGATCGCCGTGTTTTAGTGACGTGCAGTCGGCCGCTGGTCAACGCGGTTGATGTGCACAATCGCCGCGTGCGGCTCATGCGTAAAGCGATGCCGGCCCTCACGCGTCACATCGTGTCGTACGACTCCGACGGCGAGTCCATCTACTCTGAAGATGACGCGGAGGCGGACGTGGAGTTGCGCTGCCTCTTCACGGCGCAGTGGCGTAGCAGCGACTTCAACCGCGCCATCGTCGAGCTCATCCGTCAAGCCGGTCTCACCTACGATGCGCGGCGCGTCTTCTGCCGCTGCGTCACCTGCAACGACCTCCTCGTCCCGGTCGAGAAGAAGGAAGTGCACGATCGGGTGGTGCCCAAGATCTACGAGATCTACGACGACTTCACGGAGTGTCCGACGTGTCATAAAGTGTTCTGGGGCTTTGATGGCGAGAACGTGATCAACTTCAAGAGCTTCCGCACGCTAAATCTGCTGCGCTCCTTGTGCATTTCTGCTGGGGCACCCGTGGAGGCGGAGCGGACGCGGCTGACACGGCTGCGCTGCTTCCGCTCCTTCCCGCGTATTACGAAGTTGCTGGTTTTCACCTACTTGGAGGATGCCGACATCGAGCACATGATCGAGGTGTTTCCTGCCCTGCGTGATCTCGCAGATGAGGTGCGGGAGAGCCGTCAGACAGGGCAGCCTGTCCGCAAGCTGCAGTTACGGAAAGATATGTGAGTGCGAGGGGAAGTTGCTTGTGTGATGGGGCGCCTCTTGCCACTGCAACACGGGAGGAGGCAGCCCAACTGCTTCAAGACCTTTTGATTTTTGCTGAGAAGGAGCAAAAAAATCTGTACTCAACGACGGGAAACTGCCAAAAAGAATCATCCAACAGAAGCGTAATTAATCTCTCTCTCTCTCTTCTTTTTTAAAAATTCTTTCCACCGCCTTCCTCATCCACAGACGTCATTTTTTTTTCAGTCGAACTTGTGAAGCAGCACAACAGTGCAACTCTTGGAGCATGTGAGAAGGCTCGTCGCGTGAGTCTCGACATGATGCTCTGTGCATCGAAGATTTGCGTTGTCGCAATGTGTGCCTTCCCTCAATCTCTTTTGCCTTTTGCAAACTTTTCTTTTTTTCTTTTCACGGTGCGTTGGCCTTTTTCGCCGATGCTACGCTACCTTGGGCTGTGGACACAAGTTTGTTGTACTGTGCACGGTGCGCTGGTTGTCAAGAGACGCAGCAGCACTTCAATTTCCGTACGTAAAAACAGAGCTGTTTGCCCCCATTCACTCAAAGACCGCTTATTACAGCAACTGCGGGTTCCCTGCAGTTCCTTTTTTTTCGAAATAGTTATCGATGATAAAGTTTTGCTATTGAAGGCATTCATCTATACTCCTCAAACGATGAGCTCTCCGCGAAGGCCCATCACACCCATCGAGATTCTGCGCAACTGTCGCGGCAAGGAGGTTTCCATCGAACTCGCCGACGGCGAGACCGTCAACGGCATCGTGATGCGCACCGACAGAGCGATGAACATCGTCATTAAGCAGTGCACGCGTACCGGTGCGTCCGGTGATGCGTTCTGGAAGGCGCGCGAGTGCTTCGTGCGTGGCGCAAGTGTGAAGAACGTGCGCCTGACAGATAGCGCGTTGACGGCACTTCCGGCGTCGAAGCGTCACAAAGGGTCGGGTGGCCGCAGTGCGCATGCGCACAGGGACAAGGCACCTGCAGGTGGGAAGAAGCCGCCCAAGTAGAAGCAGAAGTACTCTTCTGTTCTTGCGACGACAGCTTTTTTGTTGTTTTGCTTTCATCGATGTGGTCAACGTTGTCTCTTTGACGCTTTCTTCTCTTTCGCTACGTTTGATGCTGCTAATGCTGACGTGGTGTGCGGCGGCTTGCTTCTGCCGGCGCATAAGAGGTGTGTACACACTAAAAGAAAAGAGAAATCGAAAAAGTGGATGACAGCGGCAATGGGTTTGCGGTGGAGATGAATGAAATCATTTTTTCTCCTTGAGCTTATGCGGTGTGGCGCTGCTGCAAAATACATTGGAAAAGCCAGCGTTTGGGCAGACCTGCATTCCTAAACGTGTTGATAGACGCTTCTGCTTTGTGTGTGTGTGTGTGTGCATGCTCACAAAACAAGCCGATTGTTCACGTCTATTTCAGCCCCTCCCCCCCCCCTTCCCTTCTCCTTCATCTTGCTTTCGAATCTTGAATCCGATCACCTCCCTACTTCATTTCTTTTGTTTCTTCTGCGTAAATGACGTTACACTGAAATTTGCAGCCTGCTAGGGAAAAAAAATAGACGTTATTATTGGGAACACACGCGGCTGTGTGTGAGTGTGTGTGTGAGAGCGTCTGTCCCGTACGTATCTGTGCCTGCGTGGTTTCGTTTTATTCGCCTGCAACGCACACCTGCACCCGGCGTGCAGCGTTTTGTGCTTTGCCGCTGAAGAAGAAGGCGAAAAAGAGAAGGCAAAGTGTGAGGTTGTGGAGGGCGTTGGCCGTGTCGAGGTGACCCAGCAACTCCTGCGCGTTTTCCTTTCCTTTCCTTTTTTCACCAGCTTAGAGAAGATACGCGAGAGAGAGAGAGAGAGAGACAGTGGGCGCGTCACCACGGCAGGAGCTCGCGATAGGTTTATTTTCTTCTATTTTACATACACACACGTTGACACAAACGAGGGAGAAAAGCATCAAGCAGACGGAGCGAGAACTAGAGGACTAAATGATGAATCCCATTACAGGAAATATCCCCGGCATGCCCAACGGCGGCCAGATGATGTCGCCGACGTTTCCTTCTCCTCATAGCATCTACAGCCCCCAACACCACATGGATGTGTACCGCACCAACGGCAGTCTGTCCATGGCGGCCGACCCGTTTCCGGCCACGCCCTACACCCCCATCAGCAGCCTCTTCATGTCGCCGTCGGTGCGCAACGCCCTCACGACGCCGCATTCCGTGCGACCGCGCCGCCCCGTCACGCACGTCACGTCGTCGAAGTTCTCCATGTACACCACCATCTACAACCTCGAGGCGGAGCCGAAGCCGAGCGTCATGGTGCCGAAGGTGCGCATGCAGGTGTACCAGACGAGTGCCCGCTACACCGGCAAAGATATCCTGCTTCGCCGCCTCGTCAACGTGCCGGTGAAGGAGGAGGAGTGTGTGGCGGTGAAGGAGGCGCTGCGGCAGTACCGCCACCCGAACCTCGTGCCGCTGACGAACCTCTTCGCCACGGAGGAGTTTGTGATGGGGAGCACCGATGTGATTATGGAGTATCGCTACATCGCCGGGGCAAAGGGTCTTCAGGAGGCCTTCTTCACCGAGGGCCGCCGCGCAACCGAGGGGCTGCTGTGGTCCTTTACGTGCCAGCTCGTGGGCCTTCTTCGCTCTTTCCACGAGACGTTAATCCCGCTGCGCGGGCTGCACTGGTCGAAGATTATTTACGTGGAGACGGCGGGGCGCTTCTTCTTCACCGGGCTCGGCCTGACGGATCTGCTGGAGCCGCGCGGCACGGCCGGGCAGCAGCACATTCTCATGAAGCAAGACATCCAGGCGCTCGGCTTCATTCTTTTCCAGCTCGCCTCGCGCAACCTCAACGTGAAGGTGGAGAACTTCGCGAACAAGCAGCCGCTGCCGGGCTTCTCGCAGAGCTTCTGGGAGCTCATCAAGACCTGCTTGGAGGGGCACGCGGACTCAGCGCAACTGTGCCACGCCCTAGGGGAGCGCATGTCAATGGAGGTGGGTCATCAGGAGGGCCACACCGACTTCTTGATGGCGCAGTGCCAGAAGGAGATGCATAACGGCCGGCTGATGCGGCTGCTCATTAAGCTGAGCTTCGCGCTAGAGTCGCCGGCGGAGGTGCACGAATACACCTCGGAGAATCAGCGCTACGCGCTGCGCCTCTTCAACCAGTTTTTGTTCAACCAAGTGGACGAGCAGAACCGCGTGAATGTGGACTGGGGTCACGTGTACCACTGCCTCAACAAGCTCGACATCGGCTCGGACGAAACAATCCAACTCATTGGCACGGACAGCGGCAACACCGTCCTTGTCGTGAGCTACGCGGATCTGCACGCGATGCTGGATGGCGTGTTTGATCGTGTGCAGCAGGTAGCACAAATGACAAGCGATATGGACCAGCAGGCGTACACGATGTCTCCCGGCAGCCTTTGAGTGCCTCAATGTGTCGTAGAAGGAGAATGAAGAAGAAGTGCCGTCGTTCGTTTTGACGGCGCTTTTGGGTGGGCCCTTTTTTGCACGTTGACTTCGGTGGTACCCCTTTCGTTGGTGTTTTCTCGTTTTCGTCCTGTTTTTCACTCTTTGCGTGTTTTCGTGGACGTTCAATGCAATTTCCCCTTTTTTTCTTCTTGGTTGGTTGTTGTCCGTTCTCGGGTTGTATGCTTCAGCTTTTCTTTTGGTGCTCATTCCTTCTTTAAACGGTCGGCGGATTGTCGTCGACGAGGGTGCGTGTTCACTCGGGAAAAAGAAGGAGGTGATACTGGCCTGCCTTGTAATGTATTTAAAAGGAAAAGAGAGAGCGCTTTTTCTCAGTTGTCGGTGCGTAGAGGCTTATGCAGTGGGCTGCACTTTGAGTCTGATAGATGGCGCTGTTGTCTCTGTTATGCACCTTATATACATATATGTACGCTTCTGGTGCCGTTGTCAACGCACGGAGAGAGGGGCAGGCGAGAAGTGGACCCCGCGAAGGAGAGAGAACAACAAAACAGGAACGCGCACACGCGCCAACGATACGCTTCGTGTGCTTTTACATAGTCTCACGTGCAACATAACCTGTCGTGCTCGGCGTCCCGGCTTCTTGTAGTGCTCGGCACCGTGGCCGTGGCGTCGTTGATTCTTCTTTCTCTCTCTGGCTGGTTCGTTTTCTTGACCTTTTCTTTATCTTTGCTTTGCGGTGTGACGCGCAGTGTTTTTTTTTCTCTACTCTTGTTCTGTGGCGCAGTCTTGTTGATGTGGTAGTGGCGATGCTTTTGCTCGTCGTGTGTATGGATCTCTCCTCGTTTCCTGTGTGTCTCCCTCTTTCTTGCCGCGTTTGTTTTTGTTTTTGTTTGAAGGCTTCAAGAAGGTCTTCTCATCCGTTATCACCTGTTTTGTTTTTGTTTTGCATCAAACAAGAGCTTCTAACGCAGCAAACAAACCGAAAGGAAAAAGGAAAATACTGCCGCTCGTTTGCCCCAGATGCGTCGCGAATGAAGGCGTACTTACGTGAGGATGGAGTGCGAGGCACGAGCTTTACGTTCTTCTGACAGGCGCCGCCTATTCTAGCAGCGGGAGCTGCGCGGGGTGCTGTGGGGCAGCGAAAGCGAATCGCCGAGTGCCCAGCAGATTCATCTGCTCTCTTTTTTCCTCGTGCGACTTCGAGCTCTGCAGAGAGCAAAACTGCTCTGAAACGGGGCACCGGACATGGGTAGGGCCTGTGGAAATGAAAGTCGCTCCTCTTAATGGCTGCCAAACACCAGCAGAAACAAACATGCAATGGGCGTTTTGTGTGCTTGTCTCCTCCACTACCTTTAAATCTCCATCTCTGGATTTTGCATCCACTCCCTTCGTCTCTCGGATCCAACACACACACACACACGCTAACACGCTTACATGCCTATGTATTTGAGGATCAACTAATCGCCACCAACGGGCACTTGAGCATCTACGCCTTTATCCCCTGCCGGCTGTCGTTCATCCGCATAGAAGCAACCTGCTGCCTTCTCAAGTGTTCACCTTTGAACTACTCCCAAGGAATACGCGAGGGAAACGAAACTATTTACAACTCTAGTCTTGCTTTGAGCGCTTCAAATAGTTTAAAAAAGAAAAGCAAGAAAGGCGGCGCCTACTCGCCACAGTCATGGCAGAAATGACGAAGGAGGTCATTGTAGCCTCCTGCAAAGCCAACGGCGGCTACGCGGCGCCGCACCTCAACGATCAGCTCTTTCTCCACTGCAAAGGCTTCACCGCCATCCAAAATCTGGCGCCCTACCGCGATGTGAAGGTGCTGTGGTTGGAGCAGAACGCGTTGTCGGAGCTGGGCGGTCTCGAAGCGCAGAAGGAGGCGCTTGTCTCCCTCTTTGTGCAGAACAATTTCATTCGCTCGCTCACGTCGTTGACGGCCACCCTGAACGGCTTACGCGTGCTGAACGTCTCGCACAATTACTTGACCTCTCTCCGCGGCATTGCTGCGGCGTGTCCTTTCTTGGAAACACTCCAGGCGTCGCACAACCAACTCACCTCTCTGGAGGTGTGCGAGGAGCTGTGGCAGCTGGCCGGGTCGCTGACCAGTGTGGACCTCTCCTTCAATCGCATCGAGACGTGCGCGGCACCGATGGAGTCGCCCGCTGATGCCGCTGCACCGGATTCCTTTCCTGCGACCCGCAGCGCCGATGACGACATCCACATCATCGACCCGGCAGACGGAAGGGAGGTGATGGACTCGACGCAGGTGGCTGGCGCTGCACAAGCCGCCATTGCAGCGGCCGTCCCCTTACCGGCAAAGGGCAGCAGCGAGGACGCCTTGGCGCTCGTGCACTTCTTCCAGCGTCTCCCGCTGGTAAGCGTTGTCTACATGCAGGGTAACGGCCTCGCCCACCGCCTGCGCAGCTACCGGCGCAACATGATTCTTCACCTGCCGGCGCTGACCTACCTGGATGAACGCCCGGTCTTCCCGGAGGAGCGCCGGGTGGTGGAAGCGTGGGGGCGCGGCGGTGAGGACGCGGAGGCGGCGGAGCGTGCTGCCATCCGCGAGGAGAAGCGGGCACACCTGACGCAGTGCGTGAAGGTGCTGACGGAGCAGCGGGACGGCCAAAAGGTGGTGCGCGATCGTCTTACACGGCAGTTTGAGCAGCGCCGAGCCCGCGAGTTGGAGGAGTTGACGCAGTGCCGTCGTAGAGACCGTGACAACCGCGCCGCTCTCGAGTCCGCGGAAGACGTCGCGCGGGAGGAAGTAGAAAAAATGGAGCAGGACGCGCGATGGGACGTGGAGGACGTGTTTCGCACTGCCCATGAAAGGCTCTCCGCGAGCGAGCCGGCACATCGACACGCGTATGAGCATCACATCGCGGTGACCCGTGCAACACAAGAGGCTGTCATCGAGGAAGAGGAGGAGGGGGAGGGCGGCGCCGCAGCGCCGGAGCAATTGGCGGTAGATGTTGCGGCGGCGGTGAAGGTGCTGGAGGACGCCGGTAGCACCACCGCCTGTGCAGACATCTTGACGCAGCGCCGCAGCAGCATTCGCAGCCGCAACGGTGACGACGGCAACGACGTAGTGGTGGTAGCGGCGCCCCCGTCCGCCGGCACCGCGCCCTCTGCTCTCGCGGAGCTGCTACAGTCCGACGATGCTGTTCTAAGGGAAATGGAGTCGGAGATTGAGCACGTCCTCTACGACTTGGGCGCAGTCAAGACAAACGTGCCATCCAGTAGCGTAGAGGTTCACGCAGCTCCAGCGACTGCTACGATGGGTCCTGCTCTTCCCGCGGAGAACGAGATGGACGAGACGCTCCCCGCCTCGTATTCAAGTGGACAGATGACAGATCGCACGACGCTGCGGATGGAGCGCAATGTGCGCACGGCGGTGGGTCACGTTGCGAGTCAGCTGAAGGCGCAGCAGTGTCGTCGCAGCTCTGGCCATGAGCGTGAAAGCGTATGGCAACGCTTTGAGCAGTGGGAGGCCCGCCGCGCCTCTCTGCCCACAAAGGACTAGCAGAGAAGGACGGCCGCAGCTGAGAGTATTTTTGGTGAAGTGGGTGCTGCGGAGAGGTCTACTATTTTTGCTTTCCTGCGTGGTGCTTTCTGTGCTTAGGGCCCTCTGTGCCGATGCTGCACCTTTGAGGACTCGTGACTTCAACGATGATGTACATAGGACACACTCTCTCCTCGTTGTTGCTGTTCAACGTTCTTTTCTTGTTCTTGTTGAACTCTGTTTCACGCTTTCGTGCTGTCGCGTAGCACTGCCGATGTATTATTATTCTGATGATAATACTAATTATTATAAAGAACGTTAACAACATCAACAGCAGTGGCTCTAGGAAGACACACGTTGCAATGCAAACGTACGTTCATGAGGGACCACGAACAACACACGTTTCCTCCCGTCGCTTTACGCGCCGCGTTACCGCTTGCTGCTCTCGCGCACGATGAAGACGGTATCCGTACTCCGTGCTCATGTGTACCTCCTTTTTTTTTTTCTATCTCTGCCTCCGCACGATCATTTCGCATTCTCAAAAGGTCGTTTGATGGATGAAAAGTGTAAAGAAAAGAAAATGAATGATTCAGAATCCTTTACAGATTATTGAAGGCTCACAAACAAGGTGTCCTTCACCGTGAAACTCCTCTGCACGCAATACACCACGATCTGCTCTCAAGCATTATTATTATTCTTCATTGAACATGCGTGCTCTCCGCAAGAAGAGCACCACGCAAGTGATCCACCGAGCACATGCACTGCCCCAGTTCCCTTTCCGAGGTGCTACTGCGGTCGTCAGCCGACTCACTACCCCGCGCCATCGCGCACCGCCGCTGCGGACGCTCTGCTCCACCGCTCTCGACGGTTTCGATTCGGCGGAAGGGGCTTTGTTTTGTCGCGCCGCTGAAGGCCTCCACCTGCGGCATCAGCTGCCATTTGTACTCTCTCGCGTAGCCGCGTCGAGCGCTATTGAGACGCTTCGTGTCAAGAGCGACGAAGCGCACGGGGAGAGAGGCAGAGTTGTGTTTACCGGAAGTCGGCGAAGCGCCCGCGCTCTTCATGGATGTGAACTCAGCCTCTCCCACGAGGACTGCGTGGCAGCTGCGGTGGCGTGGGCACCCGATGCGTGTTCGGCTTCTTCCGGCAGCACTACTCCGCCCCGCTCCGACGTTGCGCGAGGTGATGCGTGCGCCAGCAGCGTCTCTCAAGAAAGCAACGTACACAATGGCGGCAGAATTGTATGCGCGATTGACGTGTGTCCGGTGGCGGAGGTGCACCGCGTGCGACGTCGCTTTCCGCAGCTCGGGCGGCGATGGATGCCGCAGTGCGTCACCGATGCGAGCGCTTCTGCTGTATCGACATCGCTGCGCGCCGCTGAAAAGAACTGGCCCGAGCAGACCATAAACACCGACACGACCGACTTTCGCAACGCATTGCATGTGGGAAGTGATGTTGTGGACGCGCAGTCGCGACGGCGTGACTGGTGGCGTCTCTTACCGCGCATGTGCACCAGCGAGCGAGAAGCGTACACGTCTCTTGTGCTGGCGCAGCACTGGGGAGCGCGGGAGTGCGTCATAAAGCTGCTTGGCATCTCAGGGCGTTCGTTTTCTTATGCGTGTGTGCACCACCATCCACAGACCGCAGCGGGGGAGTCGTGCTCTTCTGCCCTTCCCTTCACGACTGCTTTCCTGCATCCGCACACGCTTTATCGGGGAATGGTTGGCGGATCAGAGCAGGCACTGTGGCAGCGTGAAGGGCTGGACCCGACGGTTCACTTTTACTCATGGGTGGAGTGGTGCCCTCACAGTGCCACCGCCGACATGCCGTATGCGGTTGTTGTGGGGTGCTGCTCAGCTCATTATTGTGCACCCTGCCGTTAAGATAGTGAGTTTGTGGATTAGAGTGTCGTAGCTGAGGGACGTCGGCAATCTTGCGTCATCAAAGCCACCTCGGCCTTCACACACACAACAACAAGAAGAGAGAGAGACGAATAAGAACTGTAAAAGGTGTTGTACAAACACGGCGCTGCTGTGTACTGCGGTCGACGCTGACGTTGAGGAAACGCTGGACAAAACGCCTTTGGCCACGCACGCACAAAGACATCAACAAAGTACCCAATTCTGCACTCTTCTCCTCTAACACCCCTGCCTTTTTCCTCATCAATTTCAAACAACCTGCACGCATCCACAGCTTTCAGCTCTCAGCAACCACCTCGACCTTCGAGTAATAAAATCGTACCTCTTCACGCGTCATCTTCGCAAACATGCCCGCCAAGGCCGCCGCCAAGCCCGCCAAGCCCGCCGCGAAGGCTGCCCCGAAGCCCGCCGCCAAGGCCGCCGCCCCCAAGCCGGCTGCGAAGGCGCCTGCGCCGAAGGCTGCCGCCGTGCCGAAGCCCGCCGCCGCCCCCAAGGCCGCCGCTGGCGCGTCCAACGGCGTGTACGTGAAGAACTGGGGCACCGGCTCCGTCGCGGACGCTAAGGCGGTGTTCTCCGCTGCCGGCAACGTGACCAAGGTGCAGCTGCGCCGCCACCGCTACGCGATCGTGTTCTTCGACAACTCCGCCGCCGTGAAGAAGGCCATCGACCTGTTCAACGAGAAGGAGGTGCTCGGCCAGACGGTGCTGGTGGTGCCGGCGAAGACGAGCCCGCGCGCGGACGCCCACGAGAACTCGGCGTGCGTGTTTGTGAGCCCGATCTTCCGCCCGAGCACGACGAAGAAGCAGGCGATGGAGCTGTTCGCTGGCGTGAAGGTGCTGCGCATGCGCATCTACCGCCAGAACTTCGTGTACGCCTACCTCGACTCCGCGGCGGCGGCGAAGAAGTTCGCGGAGGAGAAGGACGGCACGGAGTTCCGCGGCCACAAGCTGCGTGTGAAGCTGTCCGCCCGCTCTCTGGAGAAGCTGCAGGCGCGCCAGGAGGCCTCCAAGGTCGTCATGGCTGCCCACCGCCACCACAAGGAGCACCACTAAATTGTCTGGTGACTCCATGCGTTCGGGCCACCTGCGTGGTGCGCGTCTGCGTGCGTGTGTAAGCTTCTCCGGTGCTGCGTCTCGCCACTTCTCGTCTTTTTGTTTTCTGCTGAGCCCTGAAAAGGCCACTAGCTTGCCGCCTCCATTTTCTTTTCGCGAACTCCACACATTCCACAGTTTTGTTTTCGAGAACGGTGTTGGTGAGGGTGGGTCGTGAGATAGTTGAAGGCACGGCGATGTTCGGGTTTCTTTCGGAAAGAGAAGAGACTTTCAGCGAGAAGGCTCATCAAGAAAGAAAACGGCGAGATGAGTGGCGTGCTAAAATAAATTTCCTGTTTCTTCAAAAACGCTGAAGCTGTCGAGCGATAAGGACGACAGACGCTGTCCGCAACCCCTTCTCACTCCGCACTTTTGAGCGTCCCCTCTTTGTTTTGTTTAGCGGTGTGTGGAAATCAACGGGAGGTGAGTGACAGAGTGAGCAGTGATTTAACCGGCAACTAAAACAAAAAGAATGTTGGGTGCACTGCACCTCCAGCACAAAAGCACAGGAAATACGAACGAAGCAGTAATGTGAAGTTTCGCGGGAGTTTCTGCGCGAATCTCTCGCAACGAGGTAAAACGTGTTGCGCCGGTTTCTTTTCTTTTTTTTTTCTTTCTTCGTCTCTCTGCGTCTTCTGTTTCTCGCGAGGGGGCAGCGGACACACTTCTGTTGCGTGCCGAACTGAATGCACGGAGGAGGGCTTTGCGACGCTGCGGAAAGGGCAGCGAGGATGCGCGCTGACACGTGAAATGCCGGATTATTGTGTGCAACAGTTATTGTTGTTCGCGACATCTTCTCTTTTACTCGACGCTGGAACGTCTCTTTGGACAACCCACCACACACACCGCCTTTTTCCTCTTCATTTTCAAACAACCTGCACGCATCCACAGCTTTCAGCTCTCAGCAACCACCTCGACCTTCGAGTAATAAAATCGTACCTCTTCACGCGTCATCTTCGCAAACATGCCCGCCAAGGCCGCCGCCAAGCCCGCCAAGCCCGCCGCGAAGGCTGCCCCGAAGCCCGCCGCCAAGGCCGCCGCCCCCAAGCCGGCTGCGAAGGCGCCTGCGCCGAAGGCTGCCGCCGTGCCGAAGCCCGCCGCCGCCCCCAAGGCCGCCGCTGGCGCGTCCAACGGCGTGTACGTGAAGAACTGGGGCACCGGCTCCGTCGCGGACGCTAAGGCGGTGTTCTCCGCTGCCGGCAACGTGACCAAGGTGCAGCTGCGCCGCCACCGCTACGCGATCGTGTTCTTCGACAACTCCGCCGCCGTGAAGAAGGCCATCGACCTGTTCAACGAGAAGGAGGTGCTCGGCCAGACGGTGCTGGTGGTGCCGGCGAAGACGAGCCCGCGCGCGGACGCCCACGAGAACTCGGCGTGCGTGTTTGTGAGCCCGATCTTCCGCCCGAGCACGACGAAGAAGCAGGCGATGGAGCTGTTCGCTGGCGTGAAGGTGCTGCGCATGCGCATCTACCGCCAGAACTTCGTGTACGCCTACCTCGACTCCGCGGCGGCGGCGAAGAAGTTCGCGGAGGAGAAGGACGGCACGGAGTTCCGCGGCCACAAGCTGCGTGTGAAGCTGTCCGCCCGCTCTCTGGAGAAGCTGCAGGCGCGCCAGGAGGCCTCCAAGGTCGTCATGGCTGCCCACCGCCACCACAAGGAGCACCACTAAATTGTCTGGTGACTCCATGCGTTCGGGCCACCTGCGTGGTGCGCGTCTGCGTGCGTGTGTAAGCTTCTCCGGTGCTGCGTCTCGCCACTTCTCGTCTTTTTGTTTTGCATTCATGCTTCTTGGAGTAATGCGAGACAAGCGAGAGAGTTGGCGAGATGTGGCGAGCAGGCGTTTTTGTTTTTATTAACTCGCTGAAGCTCTCAAGCAATAAACGTTGGGTCATCTGTTCCCTGCCCGCTAATTATCGCTGATCGTGTTTCGACTTGCTCGTGAAACGGCAACTCAAGAGCGCCGGATTGGTGCGGAGGAAGCGATGCGACTGGTTTATTTCTTTCGTCATTTATTTCAAAAAAGAAAAACGGAATAGAAAACGCATTTGTTTTGACAGCTTCGTGCTGGAAGATGACTCTCCGCCTCTTGTTTAAGGCCGAATGAGATTTCCGCGGCGCTACTCCTAACCCGGCGGGTCGAAGTACCCCCCCCTCCTCTACTCTAATTGTGCCCTCACATGCCTCTGAGAATACTCGACAGCGTTTGCACGGATTTTCATGAGGGCCTAACGCACAAGGCGGTCGTGTGCTACATCTGTTGCGTAGCCCTACCGTCCCTTCTATTATATCTTTTCGTCTTTTAGCGCAGCTGTACTCTCCCTTTTTTTTTGTCCCTTCTGTTTTTCTTCTTTGGTGCGTACGCGGGCTGCAAACAAAAGCGCAGCTGCGTTCATTGAAATTAAACTCACGAAAAGTGAAGGACAAGAGCTGAGGCTGTCGCTCTCTCTCGCTCTCACATACACTTTCAGACAGCCGTAGGGCAACTATTGCTGGTTTCGCTTCTCCGTCCTTTTCTTTTCCGTTCCCTTCTTCCTTCTCCATGTCGTCAAATCCTTCTTCCCCTCTCTGCAGCTCACCCGCATCCACGAGCTTTGCGCCGTCGTATCTGCTCTCCTTCACAAGCCGCTACCTTCGCCTCTCCCAAGCCGCCTTTGTCATCTCCGACTACCTCGTGCGAAAGCTGCGGCTGGCGGAGAGCGCGTTGCTCACGTCGCTGTGCTATTGGCACGAGTTTGTCGCCGTGCACGGCATGCGCAAGGTGAATGAGGTCGTCCTCGCCACGACGTGCGTCTTCCTCGCCGCCAAGGTGGAGCACGCGCACTTTCGGCTGGTGCGGCTGGTCGAGCTCGCCTTTGATCTCGATGCCAGCACTCCACAGGCGGAGGTGGAGCAGTGGTGCCGCGCGGTGCTGGACGTCGAGTTGGTGCTCTGCGACACCATCAACTTCGACTTCGTTCGCTTTTTCCCGATGGCCGACACGTTGAATTCGCTGAAGGCCCTGGCCGGCGCAGGGAGGTTGGAGGAAAAGGCCCAGCAGGCGATCAGCACCGCCGTGCGCCGCGTTTTTCTCTTTTCTTTTGTGGCGCCGCTCTGCACGAAGGTTTCCATGCGGCGTCTCTGCACTTCCATCCTCTACATCATTGTAACGATGGGGTATCGCGAGCTGGTGCCGGCCCTGCAACCCATTTGGAGTGCTCCGGAGGCGGAGCTACCGGATGAGACGGAGTTGGAGGGCATCACAAACGTTTTGATGGACGTCTTTGCGTATTTGCACAAGAAGTTTGGGGTGCCGGCGTTGGACGACATCAACGAGGCGCGGTGCAGGCGGCGTCAGTCGCTGCATGGCAACGAGGCGGGAGTGATGAGCTCTGTCTTCAGCAGCGCCAGCACCGACTTCACCCCCCTCTTGAAAATGGCGGAGCAGTAACGAAGAAAATGCCGTTTCGACGGTGCTGTTGCGGACGGCGCTGTGCTCGTTTTCCTTAACCCTTTTTTTTGTGTACTTTTGTGATGGCACTTTTTTCTTTGCTTCACTGGTGCCCATCGTTGCCCAACTGACCTACGCGGTGTCAGGATTCTGCTCTTCAGTTGTTGTCTCTACTGTATACGTAGATTATTGTGTCCTGTTGTGCGCTTCAAACATCAACGAAAAGAGCTGTAACGCTGCCAAGAACGCAGTGCGTCAAGTGGTGTGTTTTACGTTGGATCCTTTTTGCAATGGCAACGATTCGAGACAAGTTCCATGTGCTGCCTGCTCTGCATGCTTCATTGCGCTACAAACAATTCCCTTTTGCAGAATAGGATTTGTTCTTGAATTCGGTAGCTCGTCATGATTCTGCGGTCAACTGTTTTTGTTTCCCTTCTTCTTCCGTTCTCTTCCTCCGCTCTTTTCTTTCACTGCACCCCGCACATCGAAAACGACCGTTAAAAAGGGTGTCGTGCTGCGCGGACTTTCAGCTGCAGTGAGTTTGATCCTTGTACCTCTTTGAAACGTCTTTTTCTTTTTTAGAATCCTTCCACCGTTTATCATTTTAGCCCGTTCGTATTTTGCCATTCTTATTTCCGCTCCTAACAGTCCCCTCCCCCCTCCCCCATCCTTCTTGCTTTTTCTTCGTGAAGAATCCAGACGGTTGACGTAAGCAGCGAGAGAAGGCTGGAGAAGACGGCGAGGCTCCACCCCACGCAACGGCGCTCCGTTTCTCTTCGTGCATCACGCGCGCGCACACACACACACACAAGCACTAACCGTTTCTTTTCTTTTTTTTTCCTGCCGACCATCGCGCCGTCGGGGGTCGTTGTCGGCGAGAGACTTTGTGCCATGGGCAAGGCAGTAACGAAATCGGGACACGGGTGACGGATGGGTTGACGACTGCGCGACAACAAGAGGAGCCACATTATTATTCTGAGCTCACTTCTGTATTTCATCTCTTCGGTAGAAATTAGCTTCGTTGTTTCCTTTTTTTTTTCTTGTTCTTCTTGCTACCCTTTTGCGTGGGCTACTTCTCATATCGCGAACCTGTTTCTTTTTCATTCCCCCTTTTTATTTCATACCACAGCCCTTTCCGATGCAGTTGTGCAGCGGCGCGGTGAACGTGCATCGTCGCGATGACGTCTGCGAGGACGGCGAGACGGTGCAGTCCATGGCGGTCAGCCCCAACAACAGCGTTCTCGCGGTGGTTACACAGATGCACCTCCACTTCTGGACGGCGGGACCGAAGACGGTGTATTTGACGTCGCTGCTGGTACCCGGCACCTCGCTGGACGACAATCCCGCCATGTTCGTGATCTGGCGTCCTCGTCAAGGCAATCAGCTTGCGGTGGTTACCTCACGTCAAGTGGTTTTCTTCGAAGCCGACATCAACCTCACGGCCGGAGAGTTCCTCGAGAGGGTGGATACGCAGCGCAGCGCCTGTTTTCTTCACCACACCGACTCCGCCTCCCGGGTGTGCTACTCGAGTGAAATTCGCATTGAGGCCGGACTCACCACCGCCGCCGCCGCCGCCGGCCCGTACGCCTTCCTGGTCACCACCACGGCGGGTGTGGTGTACGTGGTGGGCTGGCATCAGCAAGACGTGCTGCACCAATGGACCACCGTGGGGCTGCAGGAAAACGGGCACTTTTTTAGTTCATCGGCGGCGCACGAGGAGGAGACCAACGCAGCCGTAACGGCAGCAGCGTCGGCATTGAACACCACCAGCGCGGCCGTCACCCCTTCCTCTATCGCGTCTTTGGCGGCTCTGCGAGGGCCTGTCGGGGCTCATCCCGCGCCGTCTGTCCTACGAGTGGACCCGCTGCAGCGGCACTATCCTCCATCACCGTCGCAGCCGCAGCCAGACGCACGCCAGCCGAGCTTCCGCAGCGAGGCGGCCTCCTCTCTCATCACCAGCAACCATGACAGCACGAGCGTCGTCCCTGCGAGGGCGGCGCCGCTTACCGAGGCTTTCCTGACAACCACCGCCAAACCACGCCTCCTCGCTGGGGGCAGCATTTGCCCTCCCGGCGCAGCGGTGCGCACAGGCGAGGAGCGCTCGTACAGCGTCTCGCCGGCTGCCTCGCCCACGCTGGTTGTTGCGCCGCAGCTCACCTTGCGATTGGTCCCCGGCGGCGCCCAGCACGGCAGCGCAGGTGCGGAGGATGGCACGGTAGGCGACTCACCAGATGCCATCACGACTCTAGCGGACGCAGAGGCGGGGGCAAAGTCAAGCAGTTTCCTGGCCTCCACCGTCGGCGTCACGGACACTGCCTCGTACAGCCTGACGGACAGCAGCGGTGGTGCAAAGCAACGCCGCGCAAACAACGGAGAGCTCTCCGGCACGATCCTCCACGCCTCTTTTCTGTCGCGGTGGAAGGTGCTCGCCTTTGTCTCGTCGAGCGGGGCTGTGTTGCTGTGTCGGCCCTCCTGCGGCACCAACTTCACCCACAACAAAGTGCAGCTGAAGGGCTGCGTGACACCGATTGTGTCGGCGCACAAGGTGGCCATGAACATGCGGCACTTACTCCTGGCCGTGTGCACCCAGGCCGGCGCGCTCTCGTGCCGCCGTGTGGATGGCTGCTCTCTGGCGATCAGTGCAACGCCGCTGTGGAAAGGGCTGCGTGGGTTGCAGGACCGCTTTTCCTGTTCCTCCTCGCAGTCCCTCGGGCTGATCTCCGCGATGGAGTGGAGCCCGTCTGAGGAGTTGCTGTGCGTCGCCTTCTACAAGCACGGTATGGTGCTCGTGCACTACAGCGGTGCGGTCGTGACGCACCACCTTGCGAGCCCCGCCAGTGCGGTGCTTCTGCGCAGCCCGGGCGCCGCCGGTCTCAGCTCCCGGCGCGTTGACCCCAATGATAGCACCGCGGGGCCCGGCAAAGCTGCCGTGGGCTGTTCTTTTGTCGCGTGGAAGCCGGATGGCACGCGGCTGTGGGTGGCGGCGCCGGACCAGCCGTGCTTCTTCTCCACGCAGCTCTCCCGTGTCTTGACGGCGGACATCGTAGGACCCACCAGCGGCAGCCACACCCCTCTCACCCTCCTTGCTGACAACGCGCTCTACCTCATTGCGGCCTCCGAGGCGACGGGGCGGCAGGGCGTTCGCGAGCTCGTGCTGCTGCCGGACGAGTACCTTCGCGACCAGTTCCCGCTGCTCTACGGTGCGGTGTCGTCTGACGGGAGCTGGGTCGCCTGTGCTGGGCGTCGCGGTGTTCTCATCTTCAACCGCGACCGCTTTTCGTGGAAACTGGCGTCGAAGAAGCAAGAGGAGATGTCCTTCAGCTGTGTGGCCGATCCGGCGTGGTTGCGCGACGTCGCCGTGGCGGTGCCTGCACTGCGAACGGACACGAAAACGTACGAGCTGATGGTGTTTTCCACGTCCAGCGTGTCTCCGTCGCACGCGCTTGCACGGGTGGCGTTGGAAGGCAAGCCGTATCGGCTCTCCTGTGTGCACCAGGACCACCGCAGCGAAGGCTACGTAGTGTTGGTGGACTGCAATCAGGTGGTGCGCGTGTTTCGGTACGACGCCTTCATGGACGCGCCGGGCGCAGCGATGAGCTCCACCGAGGCGACGCCTGCGAAGGCCTACGTGGCCCTCACACCGGTGCTGCACTTGGTACTCTCCGGCGCCCTTGCCAACCCCCTTCACGTGACGCCGGTGTGCATGCGGAAAGAGGAGGATGACCGCGAGAACCCGCAGCGGACAAAGGATCAAATGGAGCTGCGCCTGCTGCTGCATCGTCGCGGCGACCACTCGCTTGTTTGGATCCGCGGGGCGACTACCGCCGCAGCACACGGCGGCGCAGACGCCACAACGACAGCGGCAGTGCGGTCAAAGCCGTCTTCATCCGATGGACAGCTGCCACTCTTGAACGCAGTTTCGGAGCCGTTCGACAATGCAGCGGGCCCGTCCTTTGTGTACCGCTGCTGGGTTGACCGCACGCCTCCTGTGCGTGGCACCGTGCTGCTCACCCACGAGGAAGAGGCAGGTATCGTGCTGTACCACGTCCAGCAGCCAACACAGCTGCTGCCGCGGCGTGCAGCGCGCAGTGCGTCTGCGGGTGGTGGTGGGGCGGCGGTGGTGGAGGTACGACGGATGGCGGTGACCCCGGCGAGAGACACCGAATTGCTGCCGCTCTGCGTATCCCCCTTCGACGGCTACATGCTCTGCGCCGGCACGGACACGTCCATCCCACGACAGGCGCGGCGCGGTCCTCGCGCACTCAGCGTCAACGTCGCAGCTCACCCGCAGCTCGCGCTGCGCCCTGTCCTGTACGCCCACCGCATTCTGTCGTTGCTGCTGCGCGAAGCCATGCCAGGTGGCGGCGACGGTGGCAGTAGGTCGGGGTCGCCGCTGCGGACTTCTCAGAGGATCTCTCCAAATTCCACCAGCTGCGGAAACTTTGCTGCGACCCAGCCGCCCAGCCGAACCACCTCCGAATACGCACCGCTGGCCACATCACAGGTGTCGACGGCTGAAATCGACGGCCGCGTCGCGTCCTTTCTGTGGGATCGCTCGCTCTTTCTCTGGCTGGAGTACATGCGCCTCAACGACACCTTCGAGTCGGTCATGGACTACTTTCTCCACACGGCGCTGAATGAGACACCGCCGGCGGCGGTGCCCGGACTGGGCCGACGCAGCGCCGTCCGCGCCGTCATTGCCCTCCTGCGCAACTTCCCGGAGTTCTACGCCGTCGTTGTCGGCTGCGTGCGCAAGCTCGACTTTACGCGTTGGCATCTCGTGCTGGACTTTCTGGGCACGCCGACGGCGTTCTTCCGCGAGTGTGTGGCGCACCGCTGCTACGCCGAGGCGGTGCACCTGGTGCGGGTGATCATGATGGGCAGCTACCGGCCTGCAGCGACGCTTTCTGTGCAGCGGCTGGCGGAGTTGACGGGCGCGTCAGCGGTGGTGGCTGGCAGCGGCGCGGACCCCCTGGCCCCTCGCTCGCACAGCAGCAACGGCAACCACAGCATCGGCGTCGGCTCGCTGGAGCAGGCCAGTCAATGTGCGATTGAACTCTTCGGCTTATCGATCGACAACGGCGATTACACCGCCGCCTACGATCTCCTGCGGTTTATGGCGCTGCTGGAGGACGAAATCGGCATGCCCGCAGCCGGCGGCATCGACATGGAAGACGGCGGTGGAGGCGGCAGCAGCGGCGCGGACGCTGGCGGCCACCCGTCGGAGAACTTCCTCACGCGGTGGCTGCGTCAACTCACGTTTAGCGGTGCCGCTTATGACGACCCGGACGCCGCAGTGGAGGAGTCGCCGGCGGATTTGGCCGCCCATGATGGCTCGACGAAACCCGGCGCGGCCAAGAAGACAAAGAACCAAATTGGCAACTACCCGACGCTGGTGCTGAACGCTGCCCGCTGCGAGCCCGTCCACGGCGGATGCAGCTCCGAGGAAGCCGCGGAGGAGGTGCAGCGGCAGTCTGCGGTACGGTACATGTTCAATCGACACAAAACACTCCCGGCGGTGGTGCATCAGGAGGCGCTGCGGCTGCTGCTCACCGGCTACGTTACACAGCTGGCGAATCTTATGGAGACGTTCTCACTCTCCGTGACAGACTTTATCCAAGCGGCGACGACGGTGGTAAACTTATCGACGGCGGCAGCCGCTGATGTGGGTGACTCCCGCCCAAGCAATGCGGGGGGCGGCTACACATTGCACCTTCATGAGGTTTTTGACGGACTGCATAAGGAGCTTGGGCTGCCGCGCAGCTTTTTCGTGCCCCACTCAGCGGCGGCTACGACAGCGTGGAATAGCTGGATTGTGGACCATCAGCTCGCTCGCGCGAAAAGCCTTCCTGGGGTGCTGAGTGCCACCAATCCAAAGGTGTGGACCGTCGCCCAGATGGTCCTGTACGCCTCACCGCAGCTGCGCAGCTCCGTCGAGTCCCTCCACCGACTCTTCCGCAGTGTTTATGTGTATAACTTAGCCTTCTGCGTCCTGCTCATGCGCAAATCGGACCTCATCTCCCTGCTGCTTTCGGCCGATGGTGAAGCACAGCCGGCATCCGCGGCGGCAGAAGAGACGCCGCTGAGTGTTGAGGCACGCGTGGATGTCTCGCCGGCCACTTTGATCAACGTCCTGGGTCACCTCGAAGCACTCCTGGCCGTGCCAGAGAACAGCGGCTACAAGCCTTTTTTGCAGGACGTCTTTCAGTCTCTGCCGCCGTCCGCGTTGCGCGCGCACGTCCCCAAGCCAGCTGCTGCCGCCGCAGGTGACGTTCCCACGTTGCACGCGGATACCGTTTAAGAACTCTGTTCTTTTAGATGAGTGATTTTTGAAGTCTGTTAAAGCTGTTGAATAGGCCATTGCCACCCCTCTTTTTTTCTGGTTGTTATTACACATTCACGATTGTGCATAAAAAACACCCACCCACACACATGATGCTTTATGAAATTACTTAAAGCAGAATGGATACAGTTTAAGGAACAAGGAAAACCGGGTGACAAGCGCGTGCTTATCCTTCAAAATTATTGCGTTGGCATATTTTTTGTTTGGTGGACGCACACGATTTCCTCAATTATGCAAATACGCGGAGTTTTATCTTTTGTAGTTTGTTGAGGAAGCGCAGAGGCGGCCGAATCTACTTCCCTTCAGGCAAAGACGGAAGCCGCACGTATTGTTTTTACGCTCCGGCCAAACGCTTATGCGTTTTCTTCTCAATCCGCTCTTCGCTCCTTCGTCATCACTCGTCTCCTCTCATATAGTTTTTTTTCTGTCAGGCGTTGTCGCGACGCGCAACGGGTCACATCGCTGGTCTTCGCCTACATTGAAGAAGCAGTCAACGTTGCACGGGGGACGCCAGTCATACACAGCCTCTCAGCACTACCGTTAATCGATTTCTTGTGTTGACTTTGAATTCCCCCCTCATCGCCCCGTGCGCACTTCGTCTACACTTCATCTTTTATTTTGAAACAGATCCTTTTCTTTTTTGGTACTTTCTTTTTTTTCCTGGCTAGGTTGTCGTACGTTCTTTACTCTTTGAACCGCAGAAGCCGTTTTCTTTTACGCTCTTCTGTGCCGGTGATCGCAGCTGCGCATCAAACATAAGTAAGTCAAACCACTATTTTCGCTTTTCGATTTATTCCGCAGAAACTGGTGTGTATCCCCTGGCACATTCGAAAGCATTGAATTGTCTCCCCCAGCTACGTTTCCCTTCTACGTTTACGTTTTTTTTTTATGACTCTGCAGAACGTGTGTAGATGCGTGTGGGTCAAGAAGTGAACGGTTGTAAAAGGACAAACAACAGTTGCTATACACGCAATCAAATTTAGAAACTTGTTTGCTGTGAGTCGCACGTTTTCGTTCTCCTTGCAGAGGGTGTACATCGACAGATCACAAATTGAAAAAAAAAAATGCAGCCAGAGCCGCAATCTGAGAAGCATAATCACTGCGATGACGCTCTCGCCAAGCTCCCTGCGACGCGGTGGGATCGATTGGTGGCGGTGTTGGAGAAGAACGAGCCAGAGCGCGCCATCGACGCCCCCCACATCTTAGAGCGTGCCAAGAAATTGCACTTGACGGACATGGATCTTTTCTACCTTCTCTCCCTGCACTATCAGGATAACATGTCCCTCATTCTACTGGATGTGCTGAGCTTGTACGCGATGATGACCACTTGGGTAGACTGGATTAAGCAGGTGCAGCGGTGCTTTAGTATTCGGAAAGGAAAGGCGGAGGGAGGTGCGTGCCGGCCTGCCCCTCCGCCACCCGCAGGCGGGGCGCGTGTTGCTGCGGATACGGACTTTGCACTCGCTTCGCGATCGGGAAGCAACCTGGGCAATTCACGACACACCAGTTCCTTGGCTGGCGACTCTTTCTCAACGGGCGCATCGGACAACAACAATAACAATACGCTGCGCGACAGCGGCACCCGTAATGGACGCAGTCGTGGTCACGCGAGCGTGCGCACCAACCGCAGCAAGGTAGGCCGTTTTAGCCACGTCAGCAACATCCACTGCTGCTTCAATCTCGGCCCGGAGTGGGAGTGGGATGGCTCGTTGGATTTTCTGCGCGACGGCCACGTGCTCAGCACGTTGGTCGAGGAGGCGCTGGAGCACTGCGGGAAGCTAGGCGACCTGCAGGATGACCACCGCGCCCACCCTGAGGTACTCAACCGCGGCACCTATGACGTTTTATACCCTTCTTTGGCCGAGATCGATCGCCTGTCGAAGGACCCGGGCGGTGCCGGGAGCACCACCGTGTCCTCGGGTGCCATCGCCTTTGATCCGATCAGCTACTTGTCGTCGTTTACCAGATCTCGCCTCAGCCGTGATCGCCGTGGCGAGGCGCCAGCCTCGAAGGCGCTGAAGCTGATCGAGCAGCAGGGCCGAAACCTCGCCGCAGCGGAGCACTGGGTGACGCGACTGAACGGTATGTGCGAGCACTTTCTTGGCTGGAGGAAGACCGTGCACAAGGGCGAGCAGTTTCTCGACATCTGCAACTCCGACGCCCTAGTCCGTCCCTTGAATGCGGATGACAAGCATCTGCTGTATCGCCTGCACTGGCTGGCGGTCGCCCTCTATCGCACGGTGAAGGACCCGACCATCATCCCCGCCCCACCGCGCCTGAGCTTCATTGCGTGCCGCGACGACTTCACCGGTGTGTTGGACACGTCGGAGGAGGACAACGAAATTGGGCTGCTGGTGGCGACCAAATGCAGCTGCCTCCCCCTCAACACCAAGCTGAGCGTGACGATGCAGAACTTTAACCGCATCCAGTTGAAGCACCCGAAGCTCATTTCCGGGCCCGAGACACTGCCATGCACGCTGGTCCGCGGTGAGACCTACGTCTACTACGCAGACTACCACGTGTTTATGCCGATCTGGTGTGTGCTGCAGTACTACATAAAGCAGTACGACGGCATCCCGTGGCGCTTCGAGCCGAACCGGCAGGAGCGCGATCGCGAGGCGCAAGTGCTCGGGAAAACCTCGTCTGATCTGCGCGTTCGCACGGATCCGAGCAGCGGCGAGTACGGCGCCAGCAGCAGCGGGGCAGTGTTCGACCTGACGGTGCAGAGCTCTACTGTACGCCGGGGGCGTGACAAGAACACGGCAGAGCAGTCGGCCACAACACGGCAGACGCGGAACCCGGCCGGTCCGTCGGTGCGGGGGTTGGAGGCGCTCGCCTCGCCGGAGCATCGACAGTCCATCCCGGACTCTGCCAACTTGTCGCCGCTCTCCGCGCATGCCGCCCAAGCGAAGAACGTCGCCTTTGCCACCGTGCGTCGTAACCCGGTCACGGCAGCAGCAGCGGCATCCCCGAGTTCCAGCTCTCTACTGGCTGCACTGCCCACTCCTCCGGCCCGCTCCCCTTTCCCCCCGCCGCCAATTGAGGCATCGGCGGCCCCCGCTCCTCCAGCACACTCTGAACTCAATCCCTCGATGGCGGCAACGAGCACCAGCAACCACAGCAACGTCTCGAACGGCGAGGGCGCGCCGCTGTCAAGGAGCACGACGGGGGACCAGGCATCCAACGCGATCTCCGACCTCGCCAACAGCATCTCTTCCGTGATGCCGCCCAACTGTCGGCAGGCGACCACCGCGGCTTCGGCGATGGAGTGCAGTACGCAGCTGCTCTCCACCGCGATAAGTGTGGGCCATAGCACGTTCTCCGCACAGAATTCCGTTGGTGCCGATGCGGGCGAAGGGCGTGAGGAGAACAGCAACGACGCAGTTGCGGCCTACCGAGCTTCGGAGCCGCGAAGGGCGGCCTCCGGTGAGAACGAGGCAGTCGAGCAGGAGGCGGCCGTCGGGGCCGCTGCGGTGAAGGTCTCGCCGGTCATCACGCCGTCGTGCACGATTTCGTGCTCGCCGAGCTCGCACGTGATGGTGAGTCGGGAGACCTTCAACTACGCTTGCATCGAAGAGGAAGAAGAATACGACGCTGGTGCGGCAACGGATGCCTCGGCAATGATGTACAGTGAAAGCCGCAAAATGCTGCGCAACTTCACAGCCTCCGTGGTGCAGGAGTCGGACCGCAACGGTATCCTCATTTTATCGCACCACTTCCGTGTCAGCGGCGGTCCGATCGGAAAAGGCGCCTTCGGTGCGGTGTACAAAGCCCTCAATCTCGACACCGGCCGCATTGTTGCCGTCAAGCAGTCGCGTGCCTCCTACGACGACAAGACGACGGACTTGAATTGGCGCGAGTTTCAGACCTGGTCGATGCTGCCCCTGCACGCCAACGTGATCATCTTCTACGGCGCCTCGAAAGAGGTGGATACGCATCAGCTACTGCTCGTGATGGAGTACGCCAGCGGTGGGAGCATCGTGCAGCTCTACCGGCAGTTCCGGCCTATTCCCGAGCCGCTCTTCTACGACCACGCATGCGGGATGGCGCGTGGCATCAAACACCTTCACGATCACAACGTTATACACGGCGATGTGAAACCGGAGAACGTGCTGACGCGCTCAGATGGCAGCGTGGCTATCACCGACTTTGGGTGCAGCCGCTTCTCCATCGCGAGCTCCGACAGCGACAGCTCGACGCTGCAGCCGGCACAGAGGGACAGCAACTCCTGGCAGCTGTTTGGCACGGCGGCGTACATGGCGCCGGAGGTGATTCTGAACGAGCCGCACCTGAAGTCCGACGTGTGGGCCTACGCGTGTACGCTGCTGCAGCTGTGGCTGGGCAAGTCGCCGTGGTCGGGTGGGGTGCGGCACTTTTCGGCGCAGGACTCCGTTCCGCTGATGTTCTACATCGCAGATGAAGACGTCGTGCCGTTCACAGAGGAGCAGATGGAAAACTCACCTCGCTGGCTGCAACGCATTGCACAGCGCGCTTTCGAGCGAGAGGTGGATAAGCGCTGCACGATGGGCGAAGTGATCAGCATTTTGAACGAGTACAGCCGGGCGTATATACAGTAACTGTGCCACTTCCGAGTCAGAGAGGTTTTTGCAGAATAATGGTTTCCTGTTCTGTTCTTTTTCAGGTTTTTTTTCTTATCTCAGCTTTTGTTGCTGTTACGCTAATTTTTCGTTTGCATCTCCTCCTTTGTTTTTAACTGATCAGCTGCGCTGTGTTATCATTTTTTTCCTTTCTTCAACACAGGCAGTGTTTTCTCGTAGCAACCCTTAAAGCAACACTCTACCAAAGCGCAGCGCTGTGTGTGTATGTGTGTGCCTGTTTGTGTGTTAGGATCTGCACGCAGCGACACTGGCGCTGCCAGGCACAGTCTCTGTGACTTGCACTCTGCTTGTATTCGAGGTGTGCACTGTGTGCGGCTTCTGAGTTGACCGAGGACTTTTTTTCACCTCTCGACTCTACGTCGCCCACGATGCTCCTGTTTCATTTCTTCTCTCTAAAGGCTGAAAACCTGTTCTTTTGTCTCCCCCCACCCTTTCTGTTCTTTCTCGCAGAGGATCTCTGCTTTTCTGAAGTTTTCATGGGCCTCGACATCCTTGAGATCGATACCAGCACGCCGCACCCGGGTGTCACCATCGACGGCAGCGTCGCCCAGCGAGAAACCAACGGCGGTTGGGTGACGCTGCGCTCCAAGGTGCCGCTGACTGCCGCAAACCACCAGTGGGCGGTCCGCATTTTAGATCAGGGCGAGGGCGCCGATGGATCCGGGTTCATGGTGGGTCTTCTTCCTCAGTTGAGCACCACCCTTGCCAACGCGACCGGCAGCAAGTACATTTCTGAGTTGGGCGGGTGGTGCTTCTCGCGTGCCGGCGACACCTACGGCACGTGGAAGTGCGACCGCTTCCCCTACTCTACCGGCTGCGTCGTCGAGTTCGATTGGGATGCGTCCACCAACACGCTATACATGGTCAGCGGGAACAAGAAAGGCACCGGCCACATCCCCGCGTTGAAGGAGAACGATATGATATACCCGGCTGTCTCCATGTACTACTTAAACCAAAAAGTGGCCTTCGTTTGACGTTGTGTTGTGGTGTTTTGTTCTGGTGTGTACATAGCTATCGATAGTTATCTGCTGAGTGTGCCGCGGCATTAATAATGTTATTTTTTTTTCCTTTGAGGGGACTATGTGTTGTCACGACTCTGCTGTGCATTCATTATCAGAAAACGCCAACCGAAAGGAACAGGAACCATGCGTCTTCTCACATTTGGTAGAACTCATTAAGCAGAGGCGGCCTCTGAAGCGCCGCATATGTACCGTATCCTGACGTCCTCTGCACAGATCTACGGTGGTGCACGAAGCGATCCGTATAGTAGCGGGTTCGAAGCGCTCTCCTTTTACCCTTTCATTCATCTCTCCTATCTTTATTCCCCCCCCCCTCCCCATTTGGCTCAATCCCTTTTAAAAGGAAGGTAAAACTAATTGCTCTTTTTTTGTTTTTCCTGTTCTTGCAGAGAGTGCCCTCACATGACGCACCGGCGGGGCGGACACAGGATCGAACAGTTGTTAGCTCGTCCAACACCCGTTGCTTTCACACACTCACACAAAAAGAATTTGTTTCTCGTCGGACTTTTATTTTCCTCCTTTTTTTTTCTGACTACTGAAATTATTTTCGTCCGCTTCTCCCCCCACTAATCCGCTCATTTACGTGTGTGTATTGCGTACTGTTCCACGTTTTATCTTCGTGCTGTCTTCCTTTTCCTTTATTACTTTGCTCCCCGGTGTGGCCTGTGCGACCCAAAAACAAAAGCCACACCGGTCATCGTACAGCACTAACGTGGCTCCGTACTCTGTTCGTCTACCTCTGCCATTTCCGAGCGGCTGGGCGCAAAGCGCAGCTGGACCACCGCGGAGAGGAGCGATCATCGAATCCTTTCATGTATAGTTTTTTTTCTCATTTTTCTAAAATTAAATGTATGTTCTCAATAGACTCAAATAAAGACCCCCAACTAGTGCCAAGCTCCGTTGACACCCAACACACACACACACACACACACACACAAAGTATAGGTAACGTGTATATGTATCCCGATCCTTCAGAAATAGAGGGGCGACGGCTGCGGCGGAAGTTAGAGCGCTCCCCCGCCCACCCGCCATTGGTGGAGATTACAGTGGAGGACGAGGCGGTGCATGGGTGGCCAAACTGGCAGCAGTTCTCTCCTCAACTTCGCCTGCCCGACTTCACGCCGCCCTTGTCCTTTACGGGCTCCAACGGTGCCTGGTGTGCGTCGCTGTCCGCTGCGGGAGAAACTCTTCTCCCCGCAGGCGACGGAAGTGGCAGTGGCGCTTCTCTACGCGAGGACCTGTGGCATCTGCAGAAGCGGCAAGGGCTGCAGGTGAGCACGGTGACTTTGCTGGTTCTTGTGTTGTGCTTCGGTGTCTGCCTGGTTGGTCTCTTTGGCTTTCTCCCAATGTTCCTTATCGGGTCTCGTGACATCACCGTGGCGGTGCAGCTCGCCCAGGCGCAGGCCGTGGCGAGTATCGTGGCCTCCACCTCCATGACGATGAGTCGGCTGCCCAACATAATTCATTTTGTTGTGGCGGCCTACATGTCGACGCTGGAGGGCGCCGCACCGCACACGGCGGAGCGCGACGAGGAGGTCGTCTTCTTCCTCGCCAATGTGATGAGACAAGTGCGTTACCGGGACTTTCTCACCTTCATGACCGGGGTGCACGCCACACCTGGGCGGGAGCGGCTTGTGGGTGTTTCTGCCTTGCACAGCAACACCACGCTTGCGTCTGCAGTGGCAACCGCCAATGAGACGGCGGTGCTGTACGCCGTAGACGACGAGACGCACCTTACGAAGGTACCCTATACGGTTGTGATGGATACGGGCATATCCATCAAAGACTACATTTCAACCCGCTGGTGCAGCGCACAGGACCCGTATGTGGAGACGAATCCGGGTGGGATGAGCGCGTCCGCGGCGACGACGGAGGTGTGGAAGCCATGGAACTACACACGGCGATTTACGTACTTTAGTTTGATGGTGCCGCTTCCACCGTCATCGAAGGCCGGCATTCGAGGCACTTTTGTAGAAGGAGGGCTGCGCAGCTCGTACATTGCAAACATGGTGCGTGACCACTTCCGCTACGCCGTTCGTGAACATGGGTGTTACATGCTGGTTGACCTATCGCGCGATCTTGTGGTAGCCAACTCGTGGAACCAGTCTTTTCGTGGAGTGGAGGGCCTCGACGACGCACACGACCCCTTTAGCGTGGCGAACATCGACCATCCGCTCATGAAGGCGGCAGTGAACGCTTTAGAGAAGCGGAAAAACCATCAAGGCGTGGCGGAGCGGATCACCAAAATGCAAGACGAGCAGCTCGTTTTTCGTTACAACGGCAAGATGGCTGTTCTTCGCGTGTCACCCATTCGTGCGTCGCCCGGACTTGACTTGATGTTCCTCTCCGTCATCATACAGCGCGATTTTTTTACGAACATCAACCAAACGCTGAGCTCGCTGACCTACACGATGTTCGCCGCCGTGATCGCCACCGCTGTTGTTTCGTACGTTGTGGCGGTCTACTTGCGCGACGCCGTTCAGCACCTCACCGTTGCCCTGCGCGCCTCCTCCAAGCTACAGTTCACCACCGAGTTTGGCTCGTGTTGCTCGCCGCATTCTCGCATTGTTGAGGTGGAAGACGTCGAGGAAACGTACGCGCATGTGCAACAACAGCTCATGACCCTCAAGACGATACTACCGGGCTCGCTGCTGATCACGGAAAACAACATTGCAGGCATCTCCGACGGCGAGGTAGCGATCGCGAGGAAGCGTCGCAAGTCGGCACACACAGGCGATTCGGTGTCCACCGCGCACGACGAGAACGGTGAGAGCAGCGGCAGCGACAGCCTCTGCGACTCGAACGTCTACTTGAGCTCCGGCAACTTCGCCGGCGGGGAGAAGATCGACCTCCTCTCCGTTCGATTCTCCCGCAGCTGGCAGCAGAACGTCGTGCTCAACACAAAAGTTTTTAACGAAAAAGTGAACGTCTTTCGCAAGCAGTACTGCACTCTCGTGTGGATTTGCCGGTACTACACCGTCGGCGTGGATGAGGCCACGCTCGACCGATTCTTTGACGTGGTGTACGACGCGGCGATAGAGTGCAAAGGATGTATACAGTCGCTGCGGCCTGATTACGTCGTTGCCGTTTTCAACGCCCACACTTCCCTGCCCATGCACGCCAAACTCGGGTGCGAGTTTGCGTTGGCGATTCGAAAACGCCTGCCGCGGTCGGCGACGGAGAAGCACAACACGTTGATTGACACGAACAACTACTACGTCGGCACGTGCGGCATGAAAAACGGATTTAAGAGTCGCGTGGTGTTCGACGTTATGCCTGTTCGCTGCATCGACAGACTCATGCGGGAGAAGCACTATCATCCGATCGTTGTGACGCAGAACACGGCGAAGCACCTGGAGTACCACGAGACAGTGCCCTTCGACGTCATCACGGTCCCTTTCCACGCTGCCCCTTACACCCTCTACGAGCTGCGTGACGCGAGTACGGGCAACATTGCGGAGATGCAGCGAACGGCGGGGCTGTTCCGCAGTGGGTTTCAGCAGATGCGCCTGGGCGATTACGCCAACGCGTTGAAGTCCTTCGCCCGCGTCGACGCTTCTGATGTGACGGCGCAGCGGCTGCGGCTGCTCTGCATGCAGAACATTCGCGAGGGCAACAAGGAACCCTACATGTACTACTCGCATTTTCTCAAGTTCCGCATTCTCTCTCGATTGGTGCACCTGCGCAAGGGCGCCAACCTGCAGCTTTTCGCAGAGCGCATGTGGATGCAGACCCAGGTCGGCGGCTTCTTCGCCCTCGGGCCGGTCACGCAGGCGGTGCACAGCGAGGTGAAGGGCAGCGCGCACGACTACCGAGAGATTTGGACAGGTTTGAGAAGCGACCGCCGTGGTGCCAGCTCCGTCAACGTGGCCGCGAACAGCAACAACGACACGGTCTCGTCCACCTCGCTGACGCTGGCGTCGTCCCTCACCGTGCAATCGCTCGACAGGCTCGGTCGACCGTTGGGGTACGAGGCGGCGGCGGAGTCGAGTCAGAGCAACGCGCCAAGCGCCGACGAGCGGGAGAGTGCGTTGATTGAGTGGGTTGACTTCCAATCCGCCTCGGATACCGACGACGCTGAGGTGGTGGCAACGCGCGGTACAGCCTCGGCGGCGGCAGCGGCAGATTCGATCCTGCTCTGCCTGTTAGACAGCAACGGCGAGAAGTGGAACCGCGCGTTGAAGGCAGATCACACAGGACCCGCCAGCACGGTGTACCACGCGATCGCCGACGACGGGGTGCAGGCGGCCATCAAGTTTCTTCCCAAGAAAAACCGCCGAATCCCGGAGGCGCGTCTGTACAACGAGATTATGGTGATGGCGAAGCTGAAGCACCTCAACATTGTGAAGTACATCTCGTACGTCTGGACGGCGGCACACATCGGCATCGTCATGGAGTACGCGCCAGGCGGCAGTCTGCGGGACACCATCGACAACTTCGGAGCCCTGCCCGAGTCGTTGGTGCGGCGGTACATGGTGGACATTTTGCACGGCCTCGCATACCTGCATCGCGGCGGCATCACACACGGCGACGTGAAGCCGCACAACATACTGCTCGGTGCAGATGGTGTCTGCAAGCTGTCCGACTTCGGCTCCACGGTGAGCGAGGCGACCGACCTGGCTCGGTCGAACGGCATGCTTGAGTTTCGTGGGACGGCGGTGTACACTTCGCCTGAGGTCGCCTCCGGCTGGCAGCCCACCGCCGCGTCGGACATTTACTCGCTGGGTATTTGCTTTCTGGAGATGTTGATGGGCCGGCTGCCTTGGCGTTGGACCGATCCGCAGTCGCACGCGCGAAGCGGCGAATGGGTGAAGATGCGAGAAGTAGCCTTTGTCCAGGCCGTCGGCCGAGGCGAGATCAAACCCTTCATCTCGAGGCAGCTGTCCAAAGCAGCGCAGGAATTCGCGCAGGCGTGCTGCTGCACCTCACCCGCGGAGCGAGCGACCGTTACGGAGCTTCTTTCCTTTCGCTTTGTTCTTTGACTGCGGTGTTTTTCTCTTGTGTGTCTCTCAGTGCGCGTGGATGTGTTGTGTGGGGCTTCTGTCGGGGAGGGCAGAGCGGGAGGAGGTTCTTTAGTCAGCGGAAACGCTAGCTTCTGTCAAAGAGGGAAAAAGTGGATAAATGGAAGCGCTCTGCCACACCGCTTCGTTTTTTTCCTTGTTTTTTCTTCGCTCTTCTCTGTCGCGGTTTGGCGAGAATCGGCTGAATGTGGAGGAGACGAACCTGGATGGTGCAGATGTAGACTTCTCTCTTTTTTTTTTTGCTTTCTACGAGTACTATCGAGCCGGCTAAATTGCCGCTCCAATCCATCGAAGTGGGAAGCAACGACGGTGTGGTGTACAGGAAAGCAGACACAAAACTTGCTTCGTCACGTGGAGACGTGAGGACGCAGATGAACTGGGAACGGAAAATCGTCAGTTGGTGCGTTTCTTTGCTTTGCTCGGAAGACGAAGCTGCTGTTTGGATGGCGAGGGGCCAATGACAGGAGCACTTCTTGCCCATTCGCCGTTGCGAGAGTAGCTGGTGAAGTCGGTGGCCACGCCGAAAAGCCTCTGTATTCGCGTCTTCTCTTCCACGTCGTCTGGCTTCACTCTCCCTCCCTCCCCTTCCCGTTTTAACAACCACAAAAAGCCAAAAATGCTGTAGCAGCGCCAGTCAGTTGTGACCCGTGTTTGATCAAACAACACGTGTTTTCAGAGAAGAGAAGAAGGGGACAAAACACACTTTCCACGAGCGCACGGGAACTCCTATTTCAGCTCTTTAACCCCCTCCCCCCCAACTCGCCGTCTCATCCGCTGGATGGCGGACAAAGGCACTCGAAGCAAATCAAACTTTACTTCAGAGCAGAACACAGAATCTTTTGCAGAGTACATTTCTCACCTCGCGGTCGACCTCTCGCGATTGCTGGCGGACCCTCGGCAGTACCCAGTGATAGTAGTGCACGGCGACTCCTCCTCTTCTGTGGCACTGCTGTACCGCATTCTCCCTATCGTGGCGCTTCATGCGTACTCTCCGCACGGCGGTAACGTCCGCGATACGGAAGCGACAGAATCGAAAACAACAGCGGAGGAAAACGATGCGACGTTCCGCCCCTCCGTGGTGCGACTCGTAACACACGAAGGTGCCTTTCACACCCCGCAGGACTGCGCCGATGGGGAGACGTTTGTGGACGTGCTGCCAGCGTTGCATCACAGCGGAGAGCATCCCTCCGCTGCCCCGGAGACGGCGACGGAGTACGACGCACCTGACGAGACCGTGAGGCCAGCAGGTCCGTCGACTGCGACGGCAGCGGACGAGAGCCGGCGCACAAGCACACAGGCGTTCACGGCGAAGTTTCTCCACTATCTGCAGAGCAAAGATCCTTTTGGCGCTGGTAAACGGTCCTCTCTTTCTGGTAACGGTGAGGCGACCGAGCTGCCGTCCACGTTGACAGGTCCCACATCGCAGTGGGCGAATGATGAGGGCCCCACCAGTATTGAGGGTAGCGCAGTGCACGACGGGGAAGAGAGTGTGCACTGGGTGGTGCCTCTGTGGCTCGGTGTTCACCCATCTGATCTGCACAACGTACTGAGGGAGTGGCGCACCGTCCTGTGCGGCTCATTGAGGTACGAGACAGCCACATTGGTGCTCTTTGTGAACACCGAATTTGCCAGCGACTGGCTGGAAATGGGCGCGCGTGCGAGTGCAACATCGAGAATGCGTCGGGGAAAGGGAGACTCGGTGTCCTCGAGCGGTTCGTGCGGCCCCAGCTCCGTCTACTGGAGAGAATTCACGAGTGCGTCGAGGCTTGCTTATTCGTTGCTTCGGGTGGCTCGAAACACTCCTTTACAGCAAAAGTTACGTGGAGTGACGGAGACGGGGGGCGTGTCAGTCGGGGCGAACGCGACGTCCGTGCAGCCAACAGGCCGTTACGTCCACGACGACTTACACGAATTAAACACGAGTGACCTTTCCGGCGTGCGCTTACCGTGCCTTTCGTGCCGACGTGATATGGAGACAAGCTTTTCTTTTCGCGGGTCAATCTTGAAGGGTATCTTCCGCACTGTAAAGGAACTGACATCCAGCGTGTATTGGTGTTGTTTGGCGCGCAGCGCCAGCAAAGTCGATCAAGTGAGAAGAAGAAAGCGTGCTCTTGCCGTTCACACGGCCGTGCTTTTTCCGAGCTGGCAATGGCTCTTGCCTTGTGGAAGACCACAAGGACCCGCTCACGTACCAGCGGCTCTCCCGATGTCCTCGCCGCCTCACACCGCTGCTGCTGCCGCCGCACCTATCTTCCCGTACATCCTCGTAAGCGATGCAGCCGCGCAGGATGCAGAATTGAAGCGGGCGGTGCGGCGAAATGCGATCAACGCCGCCACTTTACGCCTCATGAACGCAGCTGCAGGTGTATGCCAGAACGTGAGGAACGACGCCGCTGCCGACCTCCTGCACCCGACGCCGCGCTACTACGCACCTTTTGTGGCAGACGGCGGTCCGCCGCTCACGTTGGACGGCTGCCTCGCTGACATTTTCGTGCTCGAATTTATGCCGGACTGCGCGAGGGGCCGGGAGTGGGAAAGCTGGGCGAGTTGGCTGCAGCGCCATCCGCCAAATCAACACGCTGGCGTATCCCAGCGAAGGCGCTACGATGCGTCGTTGCGACTTGTTAAGGCGACGGAGGCTTTTGTGGCCACGCCGCTGCCAAACCGCGCCGTGACGACGGCTCTTTTGAAGGCCGTCATGCGCCTCCTGTCGGACTTTGGGAAGGGTCGAGGTGTCATGTCGTGGCCGCTGCTCGACGCACGCGAAGGCCACCGCCACCCCCGCGTTGCGTTCACCATGACGTACGAGTTTTTCGCTCCTCCCTTTACATACGCGGCACACAGTTATGAAAGAGGAGGAGCTGCTGTTGCAGACGGTGCAAGCGTCGAATCTCAGTTCAACTCGTCAACCAATGGCTCACATGTGAGCCCCAACACAGGACTCACCATCACGCCCGTCACAAAGGTCGGCGCATCTCACGGAGCGTCGTTCCCCACCGCGACTGTAGCTTCTGCGCCGCCCGCCACCCCTTGGTTGCCGTATGATCTCAGTCTTGTGCATTCGGTAACGTCGCTCTTAGCACGCTTGCGTTCCTTCGGTTGGGTTCTCGTGTGGCAGGAGGATCACCGACGCTGGCCGACAGCCGTCGCCCCACCTTGCATGTATGAGAAGGACTCGGCGAGCTTTTCGCACAACTTCCGTGGTGGCAGTACAGAGACGGCGGCAGGGTCAGGAACAGGTGAAGGACCGACAACAGCAAACGGACTCCCTGTCTCGTCCACTGCTCTGCAAAAACGGGTGTCTAGTTTGTTGGAGGAGTGGCGCCAAGAGCAGCGGCAGCGCCATGACGTGCGTTACGACATGGACCCTGCCACGCGTCCTTCCCGGCTAAGAGCTTTCTTTCCAGCGCTCGACCGCATGCTGGCGGAGGACGCCACACTTTCTCAAAACCTCGAGCGTGGCCTGCACAGTCCCCTTTTTCCTTCTCCCTACACGAGCCTCGATGTGTGGCAGGCGGCCATGGTGCCGGAGGAGGCCGGCATGTACCTTTGGGAAGGGCAAACGGTTTTCCTCGACAACGGGCAGTGTGGCACCATTGTGGATTTCAAGCCGCCTTCGCCGAAGCTGTTTTTGCCGTGGGCGTCGCATCCAACGAAGGAGGAGCAGCGTCTATGGCGCGCACAGCAGCAGCGGCACGCCGCCTTTCTTCGCTTCTACCGCTGGCGCCGCCGTCTGCACGCCAACAACGCGCCCTCCCGCCACCTCGCCGCTGCCTACACGGCGCTACCCTCGTACGTCACGCTGCGGGAGCAAGACGTGTACCCCGTCGTCCGCGTCTCGTCTCCGGCTTCTGGCGACCGCAGCATCCATCGTACCCAAAGCAGCAGTGGCCCTTCTACTTCTTCACCCCCTTCTGCCTTCACCGAGGCGTCGTCAGAGGGCATGCTTGTGCACCTGCTGCCCACGAGGGTTGACACCATTCCCGTGAAGTACCCCACCACGTGCGTGCTGACCGTGCAGGAGCAGGAGAGCTGGTACGAAGCGCACCCACGCGTCTCACGTCCGCCCTACCCGCTGCGCAACATGGCGTGGCAGCTCACTTTGACGGGTCACCGCCGTGTGAGTCAGGTGACGCTCCTGTCGCTTCCCCTTTCACCGCATCGGGTAGAAACATCTGCGTCGTTTTTTATGGCGCAAATCTTCAGCATTACCCAGCGACCCCTGCGCTGCCACCGGCTGCCTTTCTCGCTAACGAAGGATCTAATGCCGTGTGACGTGTCGGCGGTAGATCGGTTGGGTGAGCAGTGGGCCCACCTTCATCACAACGCACGCAAGAAGAACGCGTTGTTGTCCCTTGCAGCTATTCCGTTTTCCCACAAAGCTCATGAGGTCCCCTTCGGATACATTCGATGGGCATCGTTCTTTCAGAAAAAATGATGTTGATACCTATCTGCTGTTAGTCGTTTTCTGCTATTTTTGTTTGTTTCTTCCTGGCGTGTGTGTTCACGCCTTTTCCACCACGTTACGTTGGTGTCTGCTCATCGCAGCTCATTTTGTTAACGAGCTACATAAAATGTTTCCCGTCTCATCGGTTCAAAAAGCACGTCTTCACAGCAGGTGGCAAAAGCCATCGTTTGGAAAGCAGAAGCTATCCTTCCAATGCATCGACACGATGCGAGAAGTGCCTGCAAAGCATGCATGTGTATGAAAACACTTCCACCAATCCGAATTGTTACGCGTCGTAACGCTCCTCGTTTGCAGCGTTAAAGAGTTTTTTTTTTTGTTTATGTGTTCCGCTGCTGTCTCGATGCTGCTGATCATTCCCTTCTTGCTCTTCTCGTTTTCCTATCCTCTCTCTTCTTCATTTTGATGCAGGAGCGTTTCTTAGATAAAAGAGACCTTTTATTTTGGTGCTCATCTTTTTCTGCTAATTCGCGACGACTACGCATTTAAGCTGGGCAACAACAGCAGCGGAATAGTTGCGGACACTCTGTACAAATACATACATATATAAGCAACAAGAAGGTGCATCACGCCTCACTCCTGTCTGCTTGATCGTATTGTGTCAAGCACTGATTCGTGACATCTCTTTTGTTCGTGCAGCTACACGCGACATACACTCAGCTTTCTTGTTTGTGTCTGCGCCAGGAAAGAAAACTGGTGCCGCGTTTTGTTCAGCAACTGTCACGCATAAGCACCCCGCCAGACGAAGAAAGAAGAAAGGGGTGGGTCTGCGGAATAGCCGCAACGCTCTGTTGTCTCGGGATCAGCTCTACGATTTTTCCCCGCTGTTTATTTTTCTTTACGTGTTCGTTTTCATTTCTTCTTCACAATTTCTTATTTTTCTCTCTCTCGCTCGCTGTATATAATTATTTATTGATATCCGTTTTCGGCAGATTGTTTCTCTGTCTCTCCGTCGTTTTAGTCTTTTGTTTTTTTCCCACTCGCGCATCGTATTTTTATTGCTGCAGCGACGTTTTCTGTTGAGCAAAAATTCGTCTAAGCAGTGCTCTTTCTTCCCCTTTTCTCTTGTCTCTTCCCTGCTGGTGTTTTGCTTCTGAGCTGCTTTCCCCATAATATACATATTTCCTCTTTTCTCCTTTCTCTTTTGTCTTCTTCCTTCTTCCGCCCTCGTTCGGTATTACACTTGGCACCCACAGATCTCTCTGGGTTTACGCCGCGTTTACGGTCTCACGCTAAATAGGTAGCGTACGCGTACGTTGTAAAAAAGAAGAAACCCACATATTCTGAACCTCACTGTAAACGCGGGCACAAGGGTGGATTGCGGGTGTCAACAGAAGAAAGAACGAGGACACGCAGAAAGACGAGCATGGTTTCGTTGCGCCTCTGTTACTTGTGCCACCTTTCCTTTCCCCCTGCTCTTCGTGTTTCGCAGTTGCAGTGATTCATACTCTTTCTCCTCTCTTCACTGACAACAACGAGCCAACGAATCAAACCACGAAAAAAAAAACTCTGTTTTCAATTTTTTTGTCCCTCCCAGTTCGAATTTCTTTGTCTCGCAAAGGGACCCCCCCAAAAAAAAACGTTCTGCAACTTTTTCTCTCTCCGTCAACCCCGAAGAGAGCAGCGTTACAGCCTCATTATTGTTTGCGCACTCTTTGTCGTCTTTATTGTCATACAGTTCATAACTTCATCGCTGACTGGAAAGGGAACCTTGCTTTTTTTTTCCTTTCACGAACTGTTTCTACGTAGAATCTGTGTGCCACTGTGTGCGTGTGTGCCTCGCTGAAGGTTTTTTGTTTGTTCTTTGCTGCTGCTGCTGCTGCTGCTGCTGCTGCTGTGAGTGTTGAAGCACACCTCGGTGACACCGGTGACTTAAGTCTTCGAATTCCACCTTCTTTAAAAAGTTTTTTTTTCCTGATCTGTTTTATTTATTCATTTGTTTTTACTTGTTTGATATCTTTTACTTTGAATAAAGCGTCAAGCAGCGCTCTTTTGTTTCCACACACACCGTCGACAGATTTTGTCCTCAGTATTATTATTGTCGTTGATGTTTCCGATCTATTAAAGAAAAGGTAAAAATAAGTCGCGTTCGCCAGCAACAACGACACAAATAAACACACATATATTTCCGTTCATATTCTCCAGCGTTCTTCACCGCACCGGCATATCCATTCTCTCCAGGGTGCTGTAGAAGCGTATCAGCTCGAGGACGAACATCACAAACAGGATTATCGGACGTTAGATAAAAATGCCAAACCGCCGAAATTGTAGGCCGGATATCATCATCGACAGCAGGCAGCCCTGCAACTCGAGCAGCGGCAGCGGTGATAACGGCGTCACCTCACATTCTAACGAGGGCGTCTCTAACACCGCCGCCACCTCCAGCGGGGTGCACGACGCGTCCGGTACCTCAACACCTGCAACGGTGCCGGGGGAGATGGCAGAGGAGCGCGCCGCCGTGTCGCCGTCTAACAACCGTCAAACGACCACGCCGCGCGCGAGGACCCGCCGGGTAGCCGGAAGGAATGTCTGGTGCGACCCCGTCTCCCCAGGCTTTGCACGGGAGCAGCGGCCGCACTCCGTCGTGCGCGTGCTGCGCACCGAAGACCACCACGGCAGCTCCTCCACGCCAAACCGTACGCGGCCGTTAAATTCTCCTTCGCCAGGCACCGACCGGTCCCTGACGAACCTGCTCCCCAACCATTCCCCCAACACCTTCTTGTCTCACGGTGCGTCGTCGACGGCGATCCGCGAGGCAACGCTGCCGACGTACATCCAGTCAGAGTTGAACTCGAGCAATGCGCCGGACAGCGTTAGTCTCTCTAAGTCGCTGAAGAAGTTGAAGGACGACGACGACTCTGAGTCTGACGACTTCGCGGACGACCGCAGGCGGATGGTGCGCAATCCACTGAAGAGGAGCAGCGTCAGTCATCTGGGCCGCTTCAGCAGCACGTCCAGCTCCGATTTGGAGCACGCGGGCGTTGCATCGGAGGTGCTCGCCATGCCACCCACCTCTGACCGCAAGTCGAGCGAGGAGATCGTCAACCCCACCGACACTGCCTTCCCGCTGGGTGGCGATGGCGCTGCCCAAGTGCTCATGGCGGAGCTCGAGGAGGGCCCCGATGACGGCAAGCGGCTCAGTTTAATCGACGTGCATTCTCTCGACTCCGACGACGAGCCTTCCAAGAGGGAGGACCGTGAGCCACACGTGTGCTTTACCTTCTCCAGCCTTCCCGCCGTCGCCTTCATTATGTGTGTCGGCGCTGTCGTGGTGGGCCTTCTCGGTTTCCTGCCCTTCTACTTTGTCGGTGTGCGGTCGAACTCCCTCACCACCGGTTATCTTCTGAGTGAGGCCATGAAGGGCGTCGCTTCCATCACGGAGAACAGTCTGGCAATGCTGCCCGCCTTTGTGCACATCGTCACCTTCAACTACATCAAGACGCAGATCACCACGCTGAACGAGACCAACCTGCCCTCCACTCCAGAGCAACTGCTGACGTCGCTGCTCACGGTGCTGACCCGCTTCAACCAGTCCATCTTTTACATCCGCTTCATCTACGAGGGAGACCTCTACACAAACGCCGGCTACACGGAGGAATACACGCAGGTCTTCGGCGGCTACACGGACACCCCCACCACGGTGCCGCTGAATGAGGTTTACGAGGGCAACGTGTCCTTCGTCGACGGGCCTGGTGGCCACAACAAGCTTCGCGACTTTGACTTCGCGCGCGAGGTGACCATGGCGGCTGGGCCGATGGAGCAGATTGTGAAGCCGTGGGCGAAGAACACGACGAACCACACGCGCTGGCTGCTCGCTTCCGATAACGAGACGTCGACCTACTTCAACTTTGTGATGCCCTTCAGCGTCGATAGCAATCTCGGCTACTGCGAGGCGGGCTCGAGCTCGGACACGGTCATTGGCGAGACGACCACCCTCGTTCCCTTTCTGCGCGAGCACGGACGTATTTTTCTCATCGACAACACACGTAATATCCTCGTCGGTAACAGCTGGAACCAAAGCCTGCAGACCGTGTCGACGGACCCCGTGACGAACAAGACGACGTTCATCCCTACCAAAGTTTACGAAATCAACGAGGGTATCATTCAGGCAGCCATGCGGCAGGTGAACGCCTCCGGTGGCTTGGCGGCGATACTGACGGGCGGCACAAAGTTGGTGCCCTTCAGCTTTGAGGGGGCGGAGGCTTCGCTCAACCTGACCCGCGTTTCGGACTCGTACGGCCTAGACTTGATCCTGGGCGTCGTCGTGGTGCGTGCGGACTTTGAGAAGGCCTTCTCCACTGCCCGCACGGCGGTTATTGCTGTGACGGTGGTGGTGGTCGCCATTGCCGCCGTTGTAGCCGTCGTCATTGCGTGGTTCGTCGTGCGGGAGATGAAGCGGCTCATCCCGCAGCTCATCCGCGCGTCCAACCTGGAGGTGTCTCGTCGCGACGAGAAGGACAACAGCGTGCACGGCTGGCTGGCGTGCATCACCGAAATCCGCGGCATTCACCAGGCCTTCGTGCGGGTGGAGAAGAGTCTGCGCGAGATGCGCACCTTTGTACCGGCGGCCGTCATGACGCAGGCAACATCGGATGGCTCGCGCAGCGACATCGACTTCGGCGACGGCAAAACACGCCGTGTCCGCACCCGCTTCAACGCGAACATCGTCAAGGACAACACGAACGAGTTCTCGCGGGTGGATGTGGCGATGGTGCTAGTGGACGTGCACCGTGCCATGGACACGTCCGAGGCGCGCCTGGTCATGGACATCATCTCGCAGCGCGCCGAGGAGCACACGGGCTTCATCGAGTCCGTCAGCACCAGTAGCTTCTTCCTTAACTTCGGTACGCAGTCGCAGAACCCGCTCGTGGTGTCGAAGATCTGCAACTTTGCGCTGGAGGTGTACAGCGCGGTGCCGGATCAGCTGCGCAACCACATCGTCTGCTTCGCCGTCCGCATGCCGTTTCTGGTCGGCACCTGTGGCGCCAAACATAGCAAGGCCCGCGTCGTGTTCGACACGCAGAAGATGCTTGACATTTCGAAGGTGCTGTGGGACATCGGCTGCCACGTTGCCTCCACGACGGACACGCTCTCACACTTCGCGACCAGCAGCTCGCAGATCCCGTGGTACCGCATCGACTGCGTGCGCTTTCCGGACGAGGTGTCGCAGGTGACCCTGTGCGAGCTGCGCGAGCCGAATGCGCTGCTGGTGGACAACGTGAACATGCCAAAGAAGATGGGTGACGGCCTCTCCAAGATGTGCAAGGGCGAGTACAAGGAGGCGTTGCAGATCTTTGACTCCGTTCACAGCGACAACGTGCAACTGAAGCGGCTGCGCCAGATCTGCCTCGACCGCGCATCGACGGGTGACACCAGCAAGTACATCCACCTCATCCAAGACGTGTACGCTCTCGACGCGGCGGGGAGCAGAAGCGCCGACGTCGCCATCGGCGAGCCGCCGGTGTTCGCGGACATGACGCCCACGTCCACTGCCCCCAACGGCGAGGAGGCGGGCGTGCGGCGCGACCCTCTTGTCGATGTCCCCATCTTCTCGAAGAGCTTTCTCCATCCCACGTCGATCCTCACCCCGTCGCAGCGTGCCCAACTGCTGGGCGACGCCCCCACACCTCTCGCGCGCCACACCGTCACCAACACCAAAACAAACACCACCAGCGCTGTTGCCGCAGCTGCCGTCGTCGCCGCGTCGGCGAACACCTCCGGCGGGGAGGCGATGGAGCCGTCGCGGCTGACGGAGAAGGAGGTGGACAAGGCGATGGGGCCGCGGCCGCCGGCCGAGGTCGGTGGACCACACGGACTCGGACTGCCGCCCTTGTTGCCCAAGAACGCTAATATGACGGGTGGTGGCGTCACCTCCAGCATTCCCGGCAGTAACCACGCAGCTTGGCACGTCACGGGCGGCTCGCATCTCGGCACCAGCTCCCACCTGCAGGACCAGGTGGACGCCATGTCGTTCCTGACGGACGCCTTTGTCTTCGACTCGTCGGTGGCCTCGGCCGAGGCAATTGGCGCTGCGGTGCCCAGCTCCGCCGATGAACCGCAGGTGCTGCGCGACGTGAACCAACACGAGTGGCAGGTCTCCCTCTTTCCGGTCGGCAGTGGTGCCTTCAGCGCCGTCTACCTCGGCATGTCCGATGATGGAGTTCAGGTCGCCATCAAGCGCATTCCCCGACTTCACCGCGGCATCAAGGAGGAGGAGATGGTGTCGGAGGTGTGCACGTGCGCCAAGCTGCGCCACCCGAACATCGTCCCTTACATCTCCTGCTGTGTCACGCAGTCGTATCTCGCCATCATTATGGAGTACATGCCAGGCGGTTCGCTGCACGACATCATCGAGAACTTCGGCAAGCTGCCGCGTACGGTGGTGCGCCGCTTCATGCTGGACATCGTGAACGGGCTGGCCTACCTGCATGAGTCGACGACGCACGGCGACGTGAAGCCGCACAACATTCTACTCGGCGTCGACGGGGTGTGCAAGCTTTCCGACTTCGGATCCGCCTCGGACAAGCTGACCGAGGCAGCCTGTGTGAACGAGGACCGCCTGCTGCGCGGGACAGCGGTGTACATCTCACCGGAGGGTGCACGGAACTTACCACTGACCTCAGCCTCCGATATTTACTCGTTGGGCATCTCATTCCTGGAGATGGTGCTGGGCCGGCTGCCGTGGCGGTGGGCGGATTTACAGAGACAAGACGCACTGCCTCTGCGCTCCGACCACGAGTTTGTCCAATGCCTCATCGCCGGCGTCATTGTGGTTGACATCCCCGATAACCTCGATCACGATATGCGTGAATTGGCCCTCGCCGCTTGCGCGGAGGTTCCCGAAAATCGTCCAACGGCGCAAGAGTTACTGTCCTTCTCCTTCCTTATTTAGGCTCCAACGCATGGTACATAGAGTTAGCTGCATGCTACGTTGTCAGCTACCGTTTCTACGAACCTTTTTTTTTTTAAAGCGATCTTTTTGAGTTACTACAGCTTGTTAAGACGCTCGCCCTCCCAAACCGAAACATTCATAAACTTCTCTTCAATAAACAAACAAGAATCTGCTAACGTTAAAGCTGCATTTTTGCTGCTATACGCCACAGCGGTTTCCTCTCTCTTTTTCCTTTTCACTTTTTTTTTTTGGCTGTTGCGACTCAGTTGATTCCGCTGAGGTACGATGTAGATAGAGTTTTGGGTTTTTCTTTTAGTGAGACGTATTGTTTTTAGTGGAAGGGCTGTCTTTCTTCTTGTTTCTTTTACTTTGATCCCCTGTCGTCGTTGCCGCTCTAATTGTTTTCCGCTATTGTTTTGTACTCTTAGGTTGCCCTCTAAGCCTGTCTTTTCTGTATTTTCAAGCAACTCCTTCGAAGGGGTTTGCGATCACAACGCTTTATTTTCCCTTTCTATTCTCTCCGCGCGTTGATGCCTTCCCTCCCCTTTTTTTCCACGCCGTCGTCGACCTTTCGTCTGCACGTTATGATGGGGATGCTTGTAATGCTGCAGACAAAAGACGCGTGTTGTGCTTGCATGACGTCTTGGGCTGAACCAAAGGAAGCACGCCATTCGAGAATGAAGAGGGAGCGAGCTCATTAGGTGCCCGAATACCGTCGTATTCTTTTATTTCTTTCGTTACGCTCGCTCCGACTCAGTCAGCCCTTTGATGCGGTTTCGCTTTCTGCTGGATCGTCATTGTACGTATGAATTAGACGCGTTTGCGTGTTTATGTGAGTGCCACGGGCGTTGAATTGCGTCTTATGTTTCGTTAAGGTGCTCTCTTTCTTCTTACGGATGTTGGTGTACCTTTTTTTTCCGACTGTGTTTTGCTTATTCTTCCGTTTTATCTAAGTGTGATTATCTTTTGCCTTCTTTCTCGTATTTTTTTTTCCTTTTTTGGTTTTCTCTGAATAGCTCACTCCCACGCATCACTTATACACCTGTCTTTCCACGTTTTGAAGTTGTGACCTCTGCTCTTGTATCATACTCTTGTGTTACTTATTTCATCGTGCCCGTTGTTTTCGTGTATAATCTTCTACCTTTTCTTTGTGTGCGGCCGTATGTCCGACGGTAAAGCGGTACGGCATCTTTCTCTTTCTCTCTGCAGACACATTAGTGTTTTGTTTCTCTTGACTATTGTGCCGTATTCGATGCGAAGGACGCTCTTGTTTCTGCTTTCTACGCATTCGCACGAATCTTTTCTGCTTTTCTGCTTTCCTGTATTTTCTGATAGCGATGAAAAAAATAAGAATAGAATGGTTTCGCAGGATGTTCAACAAGGCGTTTCTTAGAGGCACCCACACAAAACAACAAAAAAACTGCGTTAGGCATCGTTTCCCTCCTTTCGTTTTTCGTTCTTAATTTTTTTTGCTGGGCTCCCTCGTAGACTCCTATGTTCTGTCTCGTAGGTTGTAGTTCCCTCTCTTTCCTGTTTGTTTCGCACTAAATCGCTTTGCACGCCACAGGATGGCCTCTTCCTGTTTTCCCGTTGTCTTTTTATGTTGACATTTTTTCCTCTATACCCGGTGAACAAGCGCTACCACCCAAGTGCTGCCTTTCCTTTCTCTCTTTTTTTTTTTTTAATTTCATATGGCACGGATTGCGCAACCGAAGTGAATTCCATGAAGGACAATCTTCGCACAACGATGCCATTTGGGCTGGTGGATTCTCAAACGAACAGCTTGCAAAGGGATGACATGTACAGACACTCCTTTCGCGCCTTTTCATGTGCGTGTGCGAATATGGACGAGATGAGGAGAGCTGTGATCGGAGCTTGGTAAAGCCTCCGTTCATCTTCACGGGTTCTGTTAGTCCCATTATTTTTATTTCTCTTTTTTACACGGACAACTATGCGTATTCCCTCTGCTAAGCTCTATTTATTATGATTACCATTATTATTATTATTACTACTGTTCGTATTGGCGTTATTACTGATTTTCGAAACTGTTTGAGTTTTCATTTCCTTGCAGTCGGTGCTCAAGCCTTTTACTTCACACGCAACGGAGAAGAAAGGTATCTCTCTCTCTGGAGCCTTGTATAAAAAACGGTGGAGATAACCTGTCCTCTTGTCAGCTATGTTTGTCGAAAGGCTGCGCACACACACCTACACACATACACATACACACACTCACACACCAGCAACTACAAGTTCGCGCCCTCGCTCCACGTCGCTCCCGATTCGCTGTCTGGCGAGCGTCATACAACTGCGTACTACGTGAAACCGAAGCTGCTCCGTCACGGGTAGGAAGGCGGCTGCCGACTCCTTGTTTTCCTTTTCCGTGTCTCCTGGCTCACTTTTCCTCCACTACGCTGTAAGATAAAAAGAAAAATATTCCTTTGTATACTCTTAGGTGCGAAGCAGGAAATGTAGTGATGCAAAGCAGAAGCGGCGGGAGCTGCGTCGACAACAGGGAGCAACAATAGACCTCACCCACACCTAGAGCTTCCATGGCAACTTACCCCCCCCCCCCCTCAAAAAAAGCAACAACAACAATGGATGGAGAATCACTGTGAAGATGCCAGAGGAACCCATACCAATTTTCCACGCAAAAAAAGTGTTTCCAGTTGTGTTTTGTTTTACGTCGGTGCTCCGACACTTCGACGCGGCGCCTAAGTGAATCTTTGTTTCGTGTGTGTGTGTTTCCATCTCGTTCCTGTGCAGTTTCTCACCGGTCTCAGTTCGTTCACCGGAGGAGAAGAAACGGACGACCTTTAGTGGAGAATCGAAAGTGTATAGCTAATGGAAAGTGTTGTTGAAGTTGAGGCACCAAATCCATTTTTTCCTTCTCCAATGCCGGTAAGTTCTTTTTTCCGTTTCTCAGAGCACAACTCTTCTTTTTTGTATTGTTACTTTTGAGTTGATTTATTTGAAGTGTTCTTCCTCCCCGCCATCCTCGTTTAATGCCGCCGGTTTCATCGCGCATGGGAGGGTCGTCTCATCGCGTGATGAGAGGAGGAAGAGGATGAGCTTTGCAGGACTGTTGACGTACCGGTAAACACGCGTTTGGTGTGATATCTATAAGCATATTTATGTTTCCTTTTCGGTTTTCTCGTTTGCTGTATAATTTCCTGAAAAAAAAAAAACAAAACAAAACACATATGCACCTCTCTGTGCGCAGGTAGTGCGCTATGCGAACCGACCCTCTTTGAGAGATGTTATTTTCTCTCTACAACAACATAACCGCACAACGATCAGCTCTAAGCCATATATTTATATGCGTACTGAAAGTGCTTTCTTCAGGAAAAAGTGACACGCGTTGTGAAGCTCCGATGCACGTTGTCGAGTCCAAAGGACAACAATTTTCGTTGAAAGCAACTCTTCCGCCACAGCAACGTCGGGCGCAACAAGAAGGAAGTTGCCTACTTGCTGTTGTGCGTGTATGTTTGAGCTCCAATTACCGGAGACATACAAGGATGGTGGTGTTGCGCAAACGAGCCTTGATCGTTGCTGCTCACATCTTATGCACCGATGTTTCCCTCCGTCTTTTCGGATCGATGCTGCGGCTCGACGCCGCTCCCTTTCTTTTCGCGCCAACGTTTCTCTCTCTCATCCGTCTTTCGCCTTCTTCAACATTCCCTCTAATCTGGTGTATCGATGCGAACGTCTCCTCGCCTCGTTCTTGCGTTCTTGCCCATTGATGGTCTCCAATGCCCAATGCGGACTCTGAAGAAAAATAACAAAGGTATTTGTTTCTTAGCGCGTCGAACGGAATAGGACACATCGACGGCAGCAGAGAACGAGAAAGAGAAAACTTGGGACCTGCCGTGGCAAAGGCTAACACTGTCATCGTGCGCAACGCGTATTCAAAAAGGAAGTAAGAAAGAAAAACACTGATACAGTCACGCTCACATCTCTGTTTCCCCCGCGACGCGTTCCGTCTGAAGCGGCGCACATCCCGGTAGGAACCTCCGCCTTTTATACAGGTATCTTTTGGTTGCCACTACGTGGTTCTCGACGCATTCCCCCACAGTCACTTCGTTTTCTTTCCTTATGCGTGGGAGATAAACAGCCACCTTCTCAGCTCCATCGGAAAACACACATCTTCTCGTTTTTTTTTCCGCACCTCCGCGTGTCTTCTCCGCACATATATATATATATATATAGGTCTTCCTTTTCTTTGCTTCTTTTCCCTATCAGAGACTCGAGTGCGTGCTGTGGAACCTTTTTTTTTTGTAGTGGCGTGTTGTACTCCTTGCTCTTCTCAACATTGTTTTCATTTGTCACTCGAGGAGATTTCAATCACTAGGGCTTTTTCATTTGTTTATTTGCGCTCACTACTTCGTTTCTGCTGCGGGACGCAGGAGTGGCGCCGCCTATCGACTCGGCCAGGAAAAGCTTCAAATACGAGGAAGTATACGACAGTGGCATTCATCCCTGTTCAATTGGGGCAGGCATCGTCCTTGTTACTCACTCGACCCTGTGGCATGCATTCCCATTTTTTCTTTGTATGTCTGTTTTTTTTACCAGTGCCCTCGTTGAAGCGAACCAACAACCAAAAGGAATATTAAGGGTGCTCTGATATTCTCGTCTCGGAGGCAGCGGCTTTTTTTTGTCTCAAGTGAGGGATTTTGTATCATTATCCTCCCCCAGGAGCTCAGGAGATCATACAACTGGAAAGAAACAAACAAAAGAAGCCCAATCGATAATAACTACTCTATTCTCCATCTATTCATCCATATATATTTCTGGAAGAACGACCCAAGTAAGGCGTAGTGAAACATTGTTTTCATTTTTTATTCTTTTGAAAGTTTTGCTTTCTTGTTCTTGTATTCGCTGTTTGTTTCAGGCCTCGATTTGCTGCTCCGCGAGAACTACTGCACGTAAATTACTCGTGTTGCGCCTCCAAAAGAAAAGAGAAGAGGTAAGGACTCTGCACCGCTTTCTGTTTAACGTTTATTAATAAAAAGAAAGAAGCGGTAACAACAATGATCTCTATTCCGGTGATGACCGATGAGACGGTGGTGCGGTATCACGCGCACACCGGCACCGCGGTCGACGAGGGCGCCGACTACCACGTCGGTGCAGCCGCACAAGAGGATGCCTGCGAGCCAGCGGCAGGGGCCGTGCCGGTGTCGTTCGGCATGACCACCGGCAACTGGGTGAACAATACCGGCGGCAATATCGCTGTTGCGGCTGCTGCGCCAATGAGCAGAAGCTTGACGGCCACGGATAGCGCACCGGCGTACTTCAGCGTGGCGGTCCCGTTTGGGAACAGCATTTTAGACGTCGGCCCCGCCCCGGCAGCCATCACCGCCCCGGTAGATGTCGCCCCACCGGAGATGCCGCTTTTGGCGCAGTACTGCGCGCTAGCCCTGCAGCTCCGCTGTGACAAGAACCAAGACGCGGATCAGAACTTCCGCTCGTGCTTTCACAGCAGTCGCGTTCCAAGCATCTCCTTGTGGGATTACGTCCGCCGTTTCGCCAAGTACTCCATCTGCAGTGAGGAGTGTTTCATTATAGCAATGGTCTTGATGGATCGATACGTAGGGAGAACCAGGGTGCCGATCACGCTGCGCAACGTCCACCGGCTGTACATCACCGCCATGACGCTCAGCGTGAAGCTGCGGGACGACGCGTACTACAGCAACGCGTACTACGCAAGTATTGGCGGTGTATTGAATGGGGAATTGAACGTACTGGAATTGGAACTCTTAGACACGGTGCAGTGGTTCACCTGGGTGGACCGGACGGTGTATGACGCGTACATCCAGAGACTAGAGGCACTCTTCTGCTCGGCCCTGCCGCAGAGAACGACAATGCCGCCACCTCACTGGCATTAGGGGATGATAAAAAAAGAAGAGAGAAAGAAATGAAAGAAAAGTCAAAAGTGCTGCCTTTTGATTCCTTTAATTGGGGTTTTTTTTTTTGGAGTCGAATTAATACCTCTCGAAAATAAAAACGGATGTACTCCAGAAAGCGCAGGTGATCTTCTTAACGCGTACAGCTCTCGACAAGTTCGTTGGTAGCCGCTGGAACACGAGCTGAGACGTGTTCTTTCTTCTTCTTTTCGATCTGCCGTTGTATTCACTTTATCTATCTTCCCCTCTTGCACATATGAAATGGTGTATCTTAGATGCCATCAGTTACGATAATAATACATTGTAAGTGCGTTGTGCTCGTTTTGCTTCTTGTGCGATGGCGGTGGTCTAAGTGTCTTTGTTTTGTAGCTATTCCGCCCAGTGCTCGGCCGGGTTTTTGTTTTCCTGAGTGAGTTGGGTCTTTCCACAGCCGCGGTAGGAGTTTGTAGTTGTACGTCTTTTCATTTCTTGTATTTGTAGTTCAGTTATCGGTCCCGCTCCGACGTACCTTATCGGCTCCACAAACGACTGAGATCAAGTGTTGTAGCTCTGACAATTGTGTGGTTTGGCACTTTCCACTGCAGTGTCCTTATCAATTTATTATTATTATTTGATTTCGTGTTTCAACGCTTTGTTCTCTGACTTCCTTCCCCCTCCCCCCTCTCCCCTTCTCGCTCTTCACCTCTCCTCCATTTCTCTTCTGTGTACCAAGCAATTCATCCCTACGTGCTTTGACATCTCAAGGGTGCACTCACGATTCTGCTGCGGCGTATTGCCGTGCGGAGAGGAGTACACGTACACGCTTGTTGTGGTTGACGGCTGCACCGTAAAGAAGAATCGAAGGAGAGAAAAGGCAGAAAAGGTAAAGTGTGAGGGGCGAGGAAAGCGGCCGAAGGAATAGTGCGAAGAACTTCGCCATGGCACCTAAAAAGAAGGCAACCGAGGGAGCAACATGTTGTACCTTCGCTTCTCTCTGTGCGCTTTACTTAAAAAAAAAAACAAAAAAATCGAAAACAGGAAAGAAAAGGGAAATCGAAAATTTCGTTGCGGGGTGCGGGTGAAGCGCGTAGGAAGGTTTTAAAATAATCTTCTTTTATGTATGTTGTGTGCGTGTGCGGGGGTTCGGGGATCTCCGCGCGGCTGCGGAGGTGTGCTGTGCGACAAAGTGCTTTTTGCTGATCTGTATGGGTGAACATGGGACGGCGACTGCGGTGCCGGCGCGTCTTTCTTCGTCCGCGACGAGGTGAGTTCAGACGTTTTATGTTTTCATCCCCCAAAAGGAAAAGTGCTCGCTGTCTCGTTTTTTTTTTCCTTCTTCCTAGGCTCCGTTAGTTCATATTTTTGTGCTGTGCTGTGCTGTGTCTGTGTCTGTGTGTCTGTGTGTGTATGTCGCAGGTCGTCACACGATTATTATATATATATATTGTTTGTTTGTTTCCCGTCGTTGTTGAGTATCAGCGATTTTCTATCTTCACCTGGCCTTTGTATATGCGGGACGGGTTGCCCGTTTTTGGTTTGTTTTCATTTGTTTCCGTTTCCCCATTGAGCACTATTGTTGTTGTGTTTATTCGCTTTCCGCCATTTCCTTAGCTTTTACCAGTCCCTTTGTTAATCCTCTTTGTCTTTTTTTTTACCCTTCCGCCCGCTTTTTGAAGCAGCTCATACGCCGAGGGCTGGTAGGTGCTTTTTTTGTTATGTGTGTGTATTTTACCGGTGGTGAGGACGTGGAGGATCGCAGGGTAGTCTCCAACACAACAATACCGTTAACGGCATCGATGCTGCCAAGCAGAACCGAGGCCCCTATTCGCGCCTTTATCGTTTCAGCGTTAACTCCACGCAACGTTGCAGCGCGTGAGCCGCATGTCAAGGTACGCTCAGTGGATCATGCTGCATGCATACACAATCATACACACATACATATTCGTGTGTACGGAGGTGGAGTACACGTAGAGATGTCGATTTACTACTGCAATTGGAACGGAGAGCACTCGTTGCCAGGCGACAACAGCAAGCGGTATGTGTCCGTCCTCTCGTCTTCTCAATTCAATTCCTCCTCCATATCCCCCCCCCTTCTCTCGACGTCGTATAGAAAAAATCTCTACACGTACCCATCAAATTACGCACCCACGACAAACACATCTCGTGTGCAACCAGCAAAAAGGTGTTCAAGCACCAAAAACACGCTTTCACAAAGCACATCTTCATACGGTTTTGTTTTCTTTTTCCTCTCTGGGTTTCTCCTTTTATTTTGTATCCCCTGTTGTGTTCGTGCTTGCGGAAACCAGAACGTTACGGTTCCCCCCCCCCTCCTTTGGTGCGGAAAACTCTTACGGTGCACGCCCAACGTTGCCTTTTATTTATATACAGAATTCTTGTCCCCAACTTCTTTCCTCGAACAACACAAGATTTCTTTTTTCTTTTTATACTGATAACTCAAGAGGTGCGTTTTGGCTTTAGCGGTGTCGTGTAGAGCTCGCGTTTTGCTGCTGTATCGATTATCGACTTGTCCCTTCCACTGGTGTTATTGCCTGTTTTTTTTTCTATTTACTTCGTTTGCGTTCTATTGCCTTTTCTTGTAAGCTATTCGCCGCTTGCTCTCTTCCCACTAGTATTATTATTGTTTTTCGCTGCTATCTTGAAGGATACACATCACGTTGTACGCAGCGACCGCCTGTGCTTTCGTCATTTCAACAACCACACTTAATATGGCTCATCAACCCACTACCCCTGGGCAGCCGGACGCACCAGCTGTGGCGGCTACCCTCAGCCAAAGTGAGACCCCCCGTCCTCCGTCGCACAACGGCAGCACCTCGTCCTCCAACACGAACACGCCGCGCTCCACCTCGGTGGAGCCGGGGCCGACGTTGTGGGTTGAGATGTGGGAGAACCAGCGGTGGTTCCCGGTGATTGGGTGGAGCACCAGTCGCTTCCAGCAGGACCTGCCGACATTCTGCCGCGTGCCGCCTGGTCACCGCCAGTGCGGGTCGCACCCCGCCGACTTCGATGCCGCGCTCAACGCGACCAACCCCCCACCGTCGGACGCGGCTAACCCAAACTTCCCGGCGCAGTCCGTCGCACAACTGCAGGTGCCGAAGGGGTACCGCTGGGTCGGCTATTGGGAGATGTGCAAGCAGCACCGCCACGGCACCGACGCCAGTGGGTGGCGCTACGCGGAGCAGTTCTTCGTCTCTGACGGGCAGTCGGGCTACCGCAGCGACACCCTTGCGCCCTTCAAGCAGACGCAGACGTCGCTCTGTGTGGTGCGTCGCCGGCTGTGGCGCCGTCGGGTGGCGGTGCTGACCGGGGACGAGGTGGCGCCGTCCTACGACGAGATGTACATGACGGATGACGACATGCAGACCCAGACCTACCTCTCCGACATGGACGAGGAGATGGCGGTGGCGGAGGGTTTCAAGAGCGCGGAGGCGCAGGCGGTGCGGGCCGGCACGCCGTGGACGCAGGAGCAAGAGCTCAAGGCCGAGGAGGAGCTGCGCAAGTTCTGCCGGCAGCGCCGTAGTCGGGAGAGTGCCACTCGCATGCGTAGCGCCAACCCGAGCTTTGCCAATCCCTTCCAGAATAACTCCGACGCCTACCACATCTCGCCCACGCGGCACCACCGCAGCAGCCCCGACAGCATAAAAGACGCGAGGGCGGCAGCGGCCGATGCGGCGCACAGTGGCGCCGTAGCGGCGGCGTCGTGGTTGCGGGACAGCCGACCGGAGCCATCGACGCAGGACGCGTCCCCGGACAACTCAAGCCCCGACGCCAGCGCCATCACCCCACACGAGGAACCTTATTTGCTTCGCTCCACGAACTCCATGACGACTGGCCGAGTCGACGGCGGGGACGTGGGATCGGGCAGCCGCGTCAACCAGTTTGTCTCGGCGTCACCGACGGAGCGGCCGCTGCTGGGACCGGACGCAGGCGATTTGCAGGCGCAGCAGACCGTCGATGAGTTTGTCAGCTCTACCCCAGTGGACGAGGTGGAGCACGTGGCCGCCGAGGAGGGCGGCACGACCGTGTCCGTTGGCGGGATGAAGTCCCCCACCGGCTCTGACTTTCGCGCTATCTTTTCGCAATTTATGACGCCGTCGGCGGAGAAGACAGATGGGAAAGCGTAAGGAGTACGATTTCGCCTTCCCTCCTTCTTGCAGCGTTGTTGGTCTAACGTGGGGCTCTGTCGCGTCTCCTCTGTCATTTCGTTCCCTCAAAACAGGGGCGACACTGGCGGCCGAAGGTTCTCTTTTTTCTGTTTGTTTCTGTTTGTTTCTGTTCGTCTCTCCTTTCGTTTGCCGTTGTTCGCCGCGTGACTTTTTTTTGAGGTGGTTGTTTTCTTGGAGAGGACAGTTGCGGTGCTCTGATGTCGAGCGGCGACGTGGATACCACCTCCTATATCGGTTTTGTTGTTGTTGTTTTCTTTCTATTGTCGTCGTTATTTACCTCTTCGTTTGTACTGCGTTATACCACGAGACAATTATTCGTTGCGGTTGTTGCTCCACTGTCTTCCCTCCTTCCTTTTCTTTTTTTCCCCGTTATTATTGACTTTGAAAGCTGCGTAGCAGAAGGCGAGCACACCAAGGAAACGCGAGGAAGCGGGAGGATTTGCCTGCCTTGCGAAACCACCAAAGCAAAGAGACACCCAAGGAACGTAAGGGAAAGAGCACTACGACAAAAGAGAAGAAAGCAGTCACGAAATCCCATCTCGGTCTCCGTCACACTATCGGATATCGTTCTCCTCTTTCTTTTTTACTATTCGTGTACCACTCCTCAACGCGGTAGGTGTTTTTTTTCTTTCGAAGGCACTCCACACCCGAGTCTTCATCGCCCACCGCATTTGAGCCCAAAAGTCTGTCGGGTGTTTCCTTCCACTTCTGTTCCGCTCATTGGGATGCAAGAGAAATGGAGGACGGAGTGACTCGAAGGTCTTGAAGTGTGGTGAGGCAAAGCGCAGCAGCATCCGTTCGGTCTCGGAGTACTTTCCGTGGATCGAAATCGCAAAAGAGAACACAAAAGTGGATGGAGTATCAAAGAAGGAGAATTGTCCTGCGACGTTCATTCTAAATACTTTCGCCGTTGACTTACAGAGGAAGGACGCGAGGTTTGCGATAGCGAACGCTATTGGCTTCTTCTTTTATTCGTATACTTGCTTGCTGGTTTCTTTTCGACATACACCTTCCTCTTGCCTTGAAAAAAGAAAAACTCTTTTACCATTTTGGCGTGCGCGCTGTGGAGCCGCTGCCCATAGCGCCACAAACCTTTGCATGACGCGTCTGGCATTCTCAGCCTTCGCCAAAGGAAGCAGCACGTGTGCTAAAAAAAAAAGGAAAGGGCGAACCGTGAAGCACTGCTGTGCCACGCAACGAGCCGATACACCTGGATTACGTTGCGGCACGTCACGCAGAAGCAAGAATTTAAAATGGCACTCCTGTGCAACCGCGGCGTTTTCGTGTGTCGAAGAGTACGAACAAATCTCTTTTCGCATTTCTTACCCTTTTCTTGTATTTTCTGGTTTTCTTTTTGTTTTGCCTCCCTCCTCTTTCCTGTTCTTGGGTAACGCAACCTGCAGTAGTTCGCAACCGCGATCCGTCTGTCTTCCCCACCCACTCGTTTCTAACACCAGTCTCACGTTGGCGATAGCAACTAAACCTCGTTATCTCGTGCTAGCATCTAAAATAACCCAATAACGGTTTGGGGTTTTTATTACTACTCTTACCCCTTCCTCCCCCCTGTTTCTCCACCACAATGCAGATGATGCGTGGCGGTCGTGGCGGTCGTGGCGGCCGCGGTGGTGCCTTCAACAACTTCTCCCAGCAGCCCACCAACACCGTGTGCATCCGCGTCTCGGAGATTCAGCAGCCCGTCACCGAGGACGTCATGCGTCGCGTCTTCCAAAGCGTCGGTGTGTCGTGCAACAACATCCAAATCACGCCGACGAACAACCCGCAGGAGACGTCGGTGGTGGCGCAGTTCTCCGACACCTTTGCGGCGGAGCGCGTCATGTCGAGCCTGAACAACCGCAACATCTTCAACAACGGCAACAAGATGGCGATTCAGTACACGAACTGGCTGCCCGCCGGCAGTCCAGCCCCGATGGGCGGCAACGGCGGGGGTGTCCTGCAGAGCCCCGGCGGCTTCGACAACAACGGCGGTTACGCACCTCAGCAGATGCAGCAGTCCCCGATGCAGCAGCCCCCGATGCAGCAGGTCCCGATGCAGCCGGCTCAGATGCCCCCGCTGGGCATGCAGCAGCCCCAGCCAGGCCAGCAGCCGGCCCCGGGATCCGTTTTCAGCAACCCGGCGGGCGGCATGATGCCCATGGCGCCGCAGATGGGTGACTGGAACGCAGCCGCGGCCTACCAACAGGGAGGGGCGGACATGTACGGCCAAGGTGACGACTTCAACGGCGGGCGCGGCGGCTTCATGCGCGGTGGCCGCGCGCGCGGTCGCGGTGGCCGTGGCGGCTTCGGTTTTGACCCGATGACCAACGTGCAGGTCGGTGGCTACATCCCGTATGGACAGCGCGGCATGGGTCGCGGTATGAACAACATGAACAACATGAACAACATGAATAACATGAATAACATGAACAACATGATGTTCCGCGGTGGTCGTGGCGGCAACTTCGGCAACCAGTACCAGCAGTTCGCTGCCCAGCCGACCGTCTTTGTCAGCGTCACCCTCGTGCCCGCCTCGGAGCCGCTGCAGCCGATCTTTACGCTGATGGAGGCCTTTGGAGGCGTGGTGGCGATCCGCCGCAACAACAACAAGAAGGAGATTCTGACGGTGAAGGCGGCGTCGCCCGAGGATGCGCAAGCCATCGTGACCTTCATGCACCGCGTGCCGTATGTGGGCGGCCAGGTCAGCGGCAAGCTCTTCCCCAGCTACCTCGAGCGCTACCCCTGCACCGACGCCGGCGATCCGCTGGACCCCGAGACAACGCAGTATGACTTCACCGCCTCGCGTCACCGCAGCCCCGGCCAGCGCAGCAAGGCCGTGCCCTCGCGCATCATCAAGATCACGGGCTGCAACAACTACGAGGACACGGAAGTGATGACGTACCTCAACGGTAAGGGCTTTACCCCCAAGCGCGTCTCGAAGAACGACGACGGCTCCTTTGAGGTGCATCTGCCCGATGTGGCCACCTCGGTGAAGGTACTGCTGGAGTGCCAGGGCTCCGTGTGTGATGAGGAGAAGTCGAACGTCATCTTTGTCGAGGGCCCGCGCGACGAACCAGTGGAGGGAGAGCAGAAGGAGGCCGAGGAGCAGAAGAACGAGCAGTAAGCTCCGGCAAACGAAGAAGAAAACAACAGCAAGTAACGTGAAGGTGTGCGCACGGTGCCCAACTCCGACCCGGCAGCGAGCCGCGTTCTTCGTTTCTTCGCAAGAGAGCGTGAAACGTCAATTGTTTCTTTTTGATTCGTTCCTGGTTCGTTTGTCTCTGTTCTGTCCTCCGCGGCTTTCTTCGAAAAGGAAGTTATCGAGGCGCTTTGCCGCGCCGGCGACGGCGTACTTTCGCAGTACCGCATGTATTTCCTCTTTTTCCGCGTTGTTCTCTTTTCATGAACCCACATTTTGTTAAAGAGAATATATTATCTTATAAGCCTGAATCTAGGCACGACTTCTTTGGCGGCGCCTCCTTGTTTGGCTTGGCTTTTTATTGGTGTTTGATAAGTGATCTGAATAAGGTGATTAAGTGTTATTTCTGTCGTTGAGTTTATGTGTTTGAAAGGGTGTACTCAACGACGATTGTGTTGGCTTTTTTTTCCCTCCAAGTCTTAAGTGAATGGAAAGCGGCAATTCAGCAAGCAAGCGAAACGCCAACGCATCCGACGCCGTAAACAGAACCGAATGTGTGAGCCTTTTCGTTGTTCTGTCGTTTGTCGTTTTTGAAGTGTTCGGTTCTTGCTTGTTTTTTGCATCCTTGTTCTTGTCTCTTCTTGATGATAATAGATGAAAGAAAAACATATATATACCTTTATATACTACAACAATGCGCTTTTTGTAAAATGAAAGAAAAGCTGTGGGCACAGACGTTGTTCGTTTATTCGTTATCTTTTCTGCCACGGTGGAAGGCGAGTGTGAGACGGGGAGAGAGATAGAGTGAGGGAAAGCGCGAAGAGCACGAATAGTACAGAAAGAAACGCAGGGGAGGCTCGATGAGAATTACATCGTCACACGGTGTTTTCCTTTTTTTCACGCTCATTTTGGGTTTTCTGTATATCACGGTTCTTCATTATGCTTCACAGGTGCCCCTCTCACCGCTTATTGACCTTTTCTTCTCTTTTAAATCCTTGTCCTTCTCCCCAGCGACCCAACTCCGCCACTCCGCATCCTTTCAACTATGATTTTTCTCTCCCTCTTTTCCGTTCTTTTTACCTTTTCATTTTCGGATTCATTGCTTCAACGCAAGCAGCAACACACAAGACAAATTTTTTTTTTTCTCTTAGTCTTTTCTTCTAGCCCAGTTTTCTTCCTATCCATTAACGCAGTTTCTCTCGTTAGCGGTGCTTTTTGTCCCCTTTTCTTTCGCCAGCAAATAGTATGCGCGGTTCTACAACGCTGCCGCGATGGGACCGCACCCCCCTCGGCTCTGATTTCCACCTTCTTCTTCTGATGCGTATATGACTCTGCTAGCGATGCCTCTCGTGCATTTCTTCAGGTCGGTGTTGGTGTACAGCTACGCCTTTTCAGGCCTGCCACGTACATCCGTTCTCTCGTGCACTTGCAACGGTTCCTTCTGCATTTTCCCTTCCCGCAGGTAACAGTCGACCCCATAGGGATTCTTCGACCTGGAAATCCCCCGACTGTTTTCATTCAGCGTCTCAGGGGTTTTTTTTTTTTGTGGCCGCTGTCTTAGCCGCTTTGCTGACGCTGCCGAGACACACAGTGTTTGCACGGCACCAGATGTGTGCGCCTCCTCGAGCATCAAGGAATGTGTGTATTTTTGTTCTCGCCTTCTTCGCAGTTTCTCATTTCCAGCGAGGCAGGCAATCCGGTCGCTTGTGGGGGCTTTTTCATTCTTCCGCTATGATCACGAGCTACTGGAAGAAGCAGCGCGCGTTTTCCTACCGACAAGGAAGGTGGCCGTTTTCTTGGTTTCTTTTTGCTGATTTACGCGTCACACGATCGAGTTCCATCTGTGTGCAAGCATGTCGCAGAGATGCATTTTCCGGAGCAAGGCGTTGCCGCACGCAGCCCTTCTCGCCCAACATTCCCTTCTTGGCCATCCATCCGGCAGTCCGACGTCACAATTCTGCTTTTCTTCTCTGGAAATTAACTTCACTCTCGGGGTACCTTCGACCCAGTTTACGTTTCTTCGCTGCTGTCTTTTGCGTAGGCAAGTCAGAGTTGGAGGTCACAAAAGCCGCCGCGCCGAGGATGCTGGTGGTTGTACTCGTCGACGTTTTCGAATAAACAGTCGTAAGAGGCCTTCTACGCGGTGCACTGTCATCATGTTGCCTCGATGCGTTCTTCTTGATATTGTGGTCCGCAGGTCAGAGTTCCTGTTGTTGCGCTGTGTGCCTGCCTCACTGGTGGCACAAACCGGGGCTTTTTCTCGTTGCCGATTCATTGGTAAGATAAGCTCATTCGCTCTCTTCTTATTTACTTGTATTGTACAATCCTTTTTTTTTGTCTGTGTGTCTCTCTTCTTCTACATACACCCATTTGTGCAGCCGGCATGGGACGTGAATGCGCTCCTTCCCCCTCTTCGACCTTTGCGGGCTTTCCTCCTCTCCCTTCTTCTACCCTCCGCCTTGATGTCTTCACGCACAAAAGCAAATAATGATGTCCTCCTCTGCATCCTTTTAATGGGTCGTAAAGCAACAACAATAATAAACACAAACCCGGAAGCACGAAAATCGAAGGTAAAATGAAGTGGCTCATCAGCATTACGGACCAGTTGCAAGAAGACAATAGCAGAGTGTGTTGCTTGACGGTTTGAATTAGGCTGAGAATCCGTGGTTGCTAATATATATATATATATATATATATATATATATATATATA